>NW_018408322.1:1657234-1672881 GCF_002113885.1 Mizuhopecten yessoensis
GGGGGGTAACTTCTCGCAAAAACCAGCGTTATATGATGACGGTGCCGACTACCATCAGTAAGAGAAAGTAGATTGGTAGATTGGAAAGATAGGAAAAGAAAAGTGTTTTAATGATATCAACAGTTCAAATTTGGTGTCTTCGTTGTCATATTCGTTGAAGACAGAGACGCATTTGGATACAACAGGTATGTTGTTAGCTTCTTCAATATCCCATATTCATAAATCGCCTCTCACTATCACGCAGTGGGATAATGTAGGTATATTCTTTTCACGACGCTGCACGGCTTCTCTAAAGTCGAATCGTTGTTAAAGATAACGTTAATGTAACACTTTGAAATTACAGGATTGTAGCAAGTACAAGTTAACTTATTCTCCCACACCTGACAGATTTATCTCCCGTTTTGCCGGTGCTAGATTTATCTGTCTCCGCCCTAGGGTTGAGACGGGGGGATTCCCCTATTTATAACAATGGTAGGACGTCACTGCAACAATACAATGACGTCACGTCAACAATCCATCAACGTCCCGTCAACCCTGAATTTAGCATGTAACGTTATCATTACATTGTGTATATGATACACATTGGGGAAAACAGGGTAAGAGAAAAAGAATCATTCACCCCCTTGTGGGTAAGATTGGGGAATCTCAACCCTCGGGGAAAGATTCTTAAGTTGCCAAACCCTCGGCAAAGCCTCGTGTTTGGCAACATAAGAATCTTCCCCCTCGGGTTGGGTTCCCCTATCTCACCACAAAGGGGGTGAATTATTCTATTATTCCAAACGTTAATGTTTTTATTGTTTTTATTGGAGTTAACGTCCTTGCAACAACAATGGTGAACACGAGTGCCCATGGAGACGCAACCGAGTACGCAAAGAAACATGATTATCTGTCAATGTAAATGTCTCTTAGTTTCCAATTTAGTAAAATGATAAATTATTGAATTGCAAAAAGTTGACAATTAAAAAAGGAGAAGGTTTTCCCCGCACTGTTGACATATGCATTGCCAAATTACCCGTTAATTACCTGGAAGTTGGTCCATAGCATAGTCAACCGTGAAGGAAGTGTGAAATACACACACAAAGCGTAACAGACATAAATGACTCAGTCAATTCATTGATGTATTCTAATCGGCGATCAGCACTATATAGTCGGCATCGCATCCGCTCTATTACAATGAGGCTAGTGCACCGACACACCCTGTCTCCGGCAAACATGCACGTACGTCCTTAAATGACCTTACGCAATAAAAAAAACTAAAACCAAACCTCCGTGCAATTCACAACGTACACGTACTAATGCTGTACCTGACATTGTCATGATATAAAACATGTGTTGGAGAATCAGAAAAGGAGTGAAATATACCTATCGGATATTAATTACTTACATGATATACCTTAAACGGCCGATGTTTGCAATACGTGCGCAAGGTAATTTTGGTGTGTTTTGAACAATAACACAACTGTAGCACTATTAATTCGGCATTGTATCCGCACTCTCGGAAGAAATAGAAATACACTTATATAACGCCCCCAGCACACATACATGAACACACACATATTGCACACGTGGAGGAACGTCCTTGTATGATCTAAGCTATTAATAGGACGTTAAACCCTTTTAAACCAGACAAAATTAAACATTATGGTTAGAATATTTTATAAATAGCGATTGGATACTTATTGCCCCCGTTTTCATGTACTACATGTATCATTACACATCACCCTAACTGTAAATAGGTCAAAACTGAACCAAACATCACCCAAACATCCAATACATTTAAGACACCAAGTCTAAAATATTTTTATTTGATTTCCGATTTTTACGAAACTATTCTCGCTCCATAGCTGGGAATGTGTTTGTAAAGGGAAGTAACCCGAAAATGTGCCATTGGGCCGTCGATGGATGGACATTTTTTATTCCATTACCCCCGAGGTAAAGACAAAGCAAATGTTTGAGAATGTCTTTTTATCGATCGGCTTACTTTAACTAACATTATTAAATCAATTAAAACCCAAAGTGTCCGACATAATTCAGAAAACGGAAACATTTCCGCATTTAAATTAAATACGTCCCAATCTTAACTTCTAACAAATCCTGGACTCAGTTCTACCTGCAGGATATTTTAAAATCAGATTTTTATAAACAACATAACACAATCAAGATGTCCCGTTTGTCACATACATTTGTATGCAGCCTGATGCATTTAATCAGACGTTCAGCACCACATAACTCAAGATTGGCGCACGTAATTGATTATATTACTGTATTGCCCTTGGGCTCCTTTTCGTTTATAGCAGAATTCGTTAGCATATTTTCGACAAGTGTTTTGATTATAAACAGTCCATAAATAAACCGTTAATGGTTAGAAACATTACCAGTGTGGTTGTAAGTATCGGTTATAGTATATAGTATTGGTCTTGCATTGTCTGCTAGAGTCGTAAATTGGCTTTCTTTTAGCTGTATGGTACAGTGTTAATAATGTTTTGGCATAATATACAAATGTATGTATTACCATTTTTTTTAAATGAAACCACATGTATGAGTCTGAAGTTAATCTGGTGGATATTTTGGTCCCGGGGTTTGCCGTATGCTTGTGTGCCATAATTATCTTTGATTTATAGTTGACATAGTTCATAAAAATAACACTTTACTCATTATTAATTAAAAAATCAACCAGTACTCCACTTATGAGTTGAATGGTTTTACTTACCTCCCCTCTTGTTTTAACAGTAGTGCGATCACAAGTGTTTGTGACTCATGTTCAGAAGTACAACAATGGCACTGTCTTCCAATCATAGGAAGGTACATATGTATGTGCCAAAAATAACCAAGTCGGTGACAACGTTATGTGTGTATCTTTAAATGGTAGAAAAATAACGGACACCTGTCGAATTGCAAGAGGTAATTTGCTGGTGTACATGGCAAAAGACGTTCCTTAGAGGAAAGCCACATATGAATTGATAAAAGGTCACAGACAGTATGTAATTTAATGAGGATACTTACTTTTCTTTGACATTACACGGGAAACGACATAGTGTATTAACTGGAGCACTCGAAACGAAAATATGTAGTCATGTCTAAGTTATTTATACTTTTTTTTTAAATTGACATAACCCTTGATACGGGGAGACTTGCGTGGTATTAGATAGATTTAATAAGTGGTTTAATCTATTAGGTCTATTAATTGTCCAATCAAAAAATCAGATATATTAATAATTCCTTTTTATTACTTTGATGATGAAACGATATCGGCAAACGCTTGTCACACTTAACAATTGCGAGGTGTCAAATGTTTAGACAAAACTGTGGCGCCCAAGACATCACGCCGAATGTATTCTCAAGGGGATTTCTTTTTTTGCTTTAAGACAAGAAAGACTGCTTCTTTTAGTTATGTTAACCAATAACAGGCTGCACAACACACCAAACATTAGCAAGACATTTTGCAATATCTTATCGGTCGCCAACTTTTCAGCTGAATCGAAAGTTTTGTGAAATCTTACCTCGGATTGAAAGTGTGTTATCTGGTAGTTTGATTATTTTGCTATCATGCAGTGTAATATCATGTATTCAGGTTAAATGTACCTATTAAGTGACCCTTTTTAGCTATAGGTACGATGTCTATACAGTATTACGTTCTCTGAAACTGAACAAACGTGGTAAGGTTATGAATTCTGTTCCAAGAAATTGATATAACATAGTCCTTAAAAATAATTGTTGTTATTGCCTGCTTGACGTTCAGCATTTAGAGTAATCGCAACAAGTATTCAACTAACCCGTTGTCAGAATACTGTATGAAGAAGCATGCTGCGTTTTTTGCCTTCAGCGTGGTGTTTCAGTGAGATAGGACTCTTTATAAGAGCCATCAGATCCGCGCGATCGCAAGGATGCAAATGCTTTGGTTTGTTTTTATTTTAAACTTCCTCTCAACAGCTGACGTCATTTTATGACATTTCTCTATGTGTGTTATGTATGCGTGCTTGGGTGTGTGTGCGCTGGAGGTAGGGAATATTGATGTACCACCTTGCGATAACACAGATACTGACTTTAAGAGTATACAATTTCGTTCTTCAATGTACCCTTAACAAAAGACAGTATTAAACAGATCATGTATTTGGTTGTGGGCAGGAGTCGGCTGCAAGGCACGACAAATGTCGCAGGGCTGCTCCAGAGAGCAAGACGGACAGCTCGGACAATACGGGTGGGGTCGGAGGCATCGAAAAAATTACCCCCAGGACAGCGTCCTTGCGAAGGAGGTGTATCCATTTTAATGTAAACACCGCGAACACGTGGGCGGATTCTTGTCGCAAAACGGCGCAAAAATAAAGTAAAACGCATATATTAAACAAAATTATGTGACAGTATACAAAGGATATAAAATAAAGTCGGGACAAACAAAGCCTGATGTAGTTCGGAATCCCAAGGAACGTAAGAGAGCCAAAACACGACCGTAAACACGGAAGGCTGTAGGAATCATGAAGTGGGAAGCATGGCTTCGTGGCTGATCACGTGCGTGAATACTGCCGTCTGATTGGCGGGGATTTCCATGGGTTCTCCAGGGGGGAACATTCGTTATTTTACGTATGTAAAGAGCCAAGTAGGGTTGAAATATGCATTATAATGACTGTGGTAACGTACTTTGATATAGAAACTCACTTTAAGAGTATTAAATTTCGTTTCTTAAATGTAGTCTTAACACTAGACAGTATTAATCAGATCATGTATTGTGGTTAAATTTTTAGATAAAATAATCTTAGCGCATTTCTTTTCTGTTGGGTTCGAAAGCACCCTTTGGCGAAGGGCACTCAATTTTGTATAAACGGTGGGTGTGACCCCCTACATGTACGGGTAGTGGGGCCCAATAGGGGAAATAGAGGTAAAACATTTAAAATCCACCTACTAGCGGAGGGGTTCAGTGAGTTCTTCCATATTTATTCTACAGCATCATTGGACCTATTGGACTCAAATAGTGTACAAACAGTGAGTGTGACCCCCTGGGGGTAGTGGGGTGGGGCCGAATAAGGGAAATAGAGATATACCTTTAAAATTCTTCTCCTGCCATAGGGATAAAGGGATTTCATCTCAATTTGGTCTGGAACATATTTAGGCCAAGGACACTCAATTTTGTTTAAACGGCCCTGATAGGGGGTGTGGAGCGGGGCCAAATAGGGAAAATAGAGATAAAACCTTTGAAATATCATAGGAATAACAGGTCATTATTACAATTATGTCTCCATCAAGTTGTCTAGCAGTGCCTTTAAACATTAGGGTGTATGCTACCAAGCCGCCATCTTGAAGTTTTTTCTCGCTATATCTCCAGAAATACTGGATGAATCTCTCTGAAATCTCATATGTACATACAGTTCCTACCATGATGTGCTATATGTCTACCTCATATCAAGTTCTTTTAACATATCTTTTTGGCCTCTTGTTCTGTTAAACCACAATATTCTGCTCGTATGTGTTTCAATACACACACGATTGGTAACCAAAACTACAAATGATCTGTTTTAGTGCATTTAGTATATGGTGATAGCGCTAGTTTCGCAAAATTGACATACTTTCTTGTATGTAAATTTAGAAGACACTTATCATAAAAACTCGCTTAAAACCAAAATCCGTTTCGCTTTTTATTTTATATCGTATTTTTTGTTATCAACCAATTAACTGGCAAATGAAGTAAGGTAGGCACAAGCTAGCAAATGAAATATTAGCGGGGTGTTCCAAAGTGAATATCAATTCGATTTTAATCGACTCTGCCGAAAAATTAGACTTCTCATGGACAGTGATTTCGAAAGAGACCAGACGAGTTATTCCGCTTTATAACATTCGCTGGTACACAATCCGTATATGACAATGATCTCATAAAGACCTGTTAACTACAAACAGCCACGAGTCACTGACCAGGACAACATTCTTGATCATATTATTAGGAATGCAAAATACAGGTTTCCCTTAAACCAGTAAATCTTTAGAAACTTTTTGCGAAATTGAGTACAAAACATTTTGACGAGTTATCCCGCTTAACCCATGTCAAAATTTCATTAAACACTGACTGATGAGCCAACCGTCTTTCACCAGCCTTTCGATTCAGCATAGAGGATTTTTGTTTTGCTTGGTGTTTAAAGCACTAAACAAATTGAAATAAGATTGGTTTGGTTTCATTTTGTTTAACGTACTATTAACAGCTAAGGTCACTTAAGCGTACTTGTTCGGATGTGTGCTGGGGGCAGAGTATGTTAATGATCTGATGCCGAAAAGGCACCAAGCACCGTGTTCCACTCGGGCATTTTACATATATACTGACAACGGGTAAACCGGTTGTTGTGGTAACTTGAAATGCTGAACGTAAAAGAGCGTATTTTCCAAATATTATATATTTGCCCTGAACCTACCAGATGTGGAATAACACTTCTTACATATTCAACTTCACAACGCATGTTTTTAATTGTTTTGACTGTCAAAATTAAATCTTTCACTACCACACTTTTCATACATATACTACATTAACATCTGAAGCATATGGTTGGTACATCACAAACATAAAGAAGAGCAACCTTATTGTCATGCATGTGATCAGCCATTTACAGTCAAACATTTTATGATTGAATGCGCTCATTTCAAACAAAAACGTGACAGATTCTATAATGTATCGTGTATAAAACGTGTATTTGATACCGTTTCTGTTCAATCAATATGTGATTATTTACACTCAATTGAACTTTATGATATGATCTGATAGGATTTACAACCGATTCGTTCACTGTTGATTTATTCTTACTCTTTTACGCCATTTACACCTTCTTATTTCTAGTTTGATGTATTCAGTTTTGTGATTGCCTATTTTAACGTATTGTTTGGCCCTAAATGACTCGAATTGTCGATGGACCGTAAAACAATACAAATACATGTACATATGATTGGTATTACATATACGAAAACACGTATATTTACACGGTTATCAAGCCTTATTAAAAGTGCGAATTGTTTTTGTCGGAATACGTTATATTGGGTTATGACCCGACACGTCGACTTAGATAATTCTGCAATTTTATTTTCCCGCCTGACAAAAACATAAAAACATCCCGTAGTGTTATATGTTGGATAAGTAAATGCATTATTAATCAAAATAAAATTCGGTCAGACCTGAAATAAGGTTATGGTCCTTACATTTGAAATAAAATATAAAATAATTTCAGTACATATACAGCATTGATATACGTGCTACGTATGTCGACGTATTGAAAAAAGATGTATCAACATAATTTTGCCGAGAAACGAATAGATATTAAACTTCCTTTAATTTTGAAATAATATCAAATCACCGTATTGAATTTGAATTAGAAATGAAAAAAACAACGTTTAGCATGATTATTTCATTTTTTCCCAGGACGAACTTCAGAAGGTTTTTTTTCTCCATGTTATTCGGCCTTCAACAAATCCTTGTATTCAAAGTGATCGTCCAACTAATATTTTCGCAAGTTCTGAATTTACGCAGTTGATAATCACATTTGTGCTGTAGATGATGAGGACCTGCTTCTTTACATAAATACTGTATTATTTCGCAGTGAGATACACCATGTGACGAAAAATTGTGTAATATATGTATACATTTGATGTCCGAAAATGACTTCCATATACAAATTATACATAATAAGAGCGTAGCGAAGCTATTTAATGGTAACAAATGCGTGCGTAAACATAGTTGCTTTCCCTTACTACACCTTGCCTTTTTTTTTCGTCCTGAAGTAGACGTCCAGTTGGGAAACAGGAAGTGTATCCTTGAAGCAAAGACAACTGTGTATCAACTCATACATGAACATCTTCATATAGTGAAAACAATCTTCGTGTTTTATTACTTGTTTATTGAGATAAAAACTAATGTACATTCTGAATCAAAGGGTCTATCACATAAAAGCTGATACTAAATGTAACAGGCATGAAAATTCGTTCGGAGATTATCATACTATGACGTCACAAACACGCAACAATCCATCGGCCTTCATCGGTTATTTCCGGAATGATGAAAAATAACCGGTAAATTCTGATGTCCGTTGCGTCTTTGTCGGCGCTTTAAGATTTGTTTGTATTTCAGTTTTTGTCACTGGCACAAAAAGCAAAAATGGGGATATTTTCCGGGGATCCTTTTTGTCATCAACCAGGTTCTGTTAATATTTCTACCAGGAGATATCAAAAAGAGCCGGCATTAACCCAATAAGTCAACGTGTACATTTATGTTTTCATCATCTAAAAATTTCATCAGTTTTTGATTTCCATTTGTTGAGAATATGAACGAAAAATTTAACATTTTTGAAAGTCTGGTTATAGACTTTACATAATTAATTTATGCACCACCACTCGTAAAAGAAACAATGGTTTATGCATGTTTGACGAAATTAACAATAATTTTCCAGACAACCAACCCGAGTTCAACGCCCTTTTTCAACAAGGTATTACTTTTTCACAACGCGTGCCGATTTATAACTAGTAACAGACAGAAACTGTTAAATTCTATTTGGCATCGTTATAAAATTTGATATTCAATACGGTGTTTCAGGATGGAACAGTAATTGAGACTACATATCGATATAACGACGATCTCGGTTACATTAAAGTATTACAGCAATTACCAAACAGTTTTTTCCCAAACTTACCTCAATCAGTCTTTTAGTGCCCTGATGGAAGCACGCAGAGGATTTAATTCTTAATGTGGGAGGAAGCTGGAGTATCCGGAGAAAACCCGCGTGGTCGGGCAGGTGACCAGGACTGCGCTACCCGACCTATCTTATACGTTACGCACAAGAATTAATATCTACTTTAGCTTTGACTGCAAGAAAAAAAATATACTGTGAATACATTTTTTTACCAATCATCAATGATACAAAAATCTGCATACGGTTAACCGGGGCAAGTTCGGCCACCCCTGATATTTTTGTTTTTGAGCTAATATTTACATCTTTAAGGATCTTAGCAGTTTAGTTGACTGGGCATTGAACGAAAAAATGTCGAGGAAAACTTTAATATAACATTACTTAACAGGAGAAAATTACTTTTGAGAGGGTAGAAAGAAAATCATGATCTCGCTTCTAGTTATGCGAACTTTTTGAAACGGAATCGTGTAACACACTGACAGCTTCAAATGATGATACATAAAAGCCAAGCCAATCACTCACTACCATATTACTTTACGATAAGAATTTATTGAAATATCAATTTGGGCCTGAACAGGTTCAGGCCAATAATACCGTGACAAGGTCTGCCTTGTAGTTAACACATAAAACGTCGTAAAATTGGCGCTAAAAATCTAATGTTGCATGCTTTATGACGTCATAATTAAGCTGGTTCAAATGATGGTCGAACTTACCCGAATGCCTGTCCGAACTAACCCCATGGCGGGGCTCGTTCGGCCATCCGATCTTCCGACAGAAAAAATAAATAATGTTCAAAAACGGACGTGCTGCTATACTTCCTAGAACGGACTTTAATAAAAAAAAAAAAAAAAAAAAAAGGCCAAACTTGCCCGGTCTCCCCTATTGTTATGTCGTTAATCTCATTAGAGCTTGTGTTTTATTGTTATTCATCAACTTTTTGACTTTAGATACAGTTTATCTTATCACATTCTGAAAGCAGTATTCTGAATCAGTAAATATCAGAGATCAACAAAAGCTATGCTCTTTTAAGGCTTTGCCCGACATTTACTCATCAAATTCGTCGCAGCTGCCATTTTTAAAAAGTCTTTATCATGAACATGCTTATTCCTTTTATTATCCTACTCAGATCAAACGCCCAGACGAACTGACGTCTTTAGCTTGCTCATCAAAATTTGCGGCGACAAGTTTTGAAAAGTGACTTATCCACAAAACGCCTGAAAGCACAATCATATTGCAGGGTCCGAACTTTTTTCATACACCCACCCCCCACCCCACCCCCGTTCTTTCTCGCACTTCGTTGTCTCATTCTAACATGTTATCGTATATCTTGCTATAGTCTGTACAGGTTCACTCTTTGTACTTTTCCTGTTTCTAGAATCTCAACCGAAAAAAATAGTTCTCTTCTTAAGGGTGTTATTGTCTAGCAATATGACTCTATTTTTACAATATCCGACTGATGACTTTCAATCGTTAGGGTCATTAATCCGATAATGAATGAAGTCGACACCAAAGGTTCCGGAATGGCGTATCCTGCACCAAATGTTGCACGGTCAAATCTCCTGTCAAATCCAGAAAAGTATATTAGTCATTTACGACTTAAGACACAGATTATAATAGATGATTAATATAATCATCTCGTGCATTGAGGTTATGACAGGGAAATCTCCAATCCGACGGATGATATCCCACTCTGATTAAAATCATCTGTTACATCTGAATGTGCCGCGGTCAGGGTCACGTTCAAGTGTCCTTTAGATAAACCAATCAGAGGCGCGTTGGCAAAAGTTTGCCAGCGAATCGGAATATCATGGTTGATAGATAAATAGCGAGGTGTATCGAACATATTAGTTTTCCAAAACAAATATGGCGGCGGGAACTGACGTTCTACGACGCCAAGAAAAATGTACCCATTGGGTAACAATTGCGTAGGCAACACCGCCATACAGTCTTTCTTCTCTACTAAAGCTTCGAATGTCATTTTCTGTCCGGGTTTCAGACGATCAATCTCAAATAACTTCAGAACTTTCGCATCATTCTCATCACGACTGGGCAACTGCAATTGACAACAGGAAGCAAACTGATATATTTATTTTGGACTTTGAAAAAGCATTTGACACTGTACCACATGAGCTTTTAAATAGTAAACTTCACAAATATGGTGTGCCGAAAAATATCTTGAATTGGATTAACGCCTTCCTATCTAAAAGATCTCAGTGCGTTGTAGTGAACGGAATTAAACCTGAAACATCAACAGTACTATCAGGAGTACCTCAAGGAACAGTTCTTTGTCCCATCCTATTTCTAGTCAATATCAACGATATAGCAGATAATGTAACATCTGAAATTAGGCTGTTCGCAGACGACTGTGTATGCTACAGAGAAATAAAAAACGAAGATGACTGTGCAGAACTACAGAAAGATATTGACACTCTTGGTAACTGGGCTAATAATTGGGGTATGAGATTTCAACCAATTAAATGCAACATGATGACATTGAGCCGCAAGAAGAAGACAACATCATTCGAATATACATTAAAAGATACCAAACTCCAATTCTTAACATCTATCAAATACCTAGGAGTCAACATTACCAATGACCTACACTGGGGAAAACACATAGATGAGATATGCAACAAATCTTACAGGACATTAGGATTATTGAAAAGAAATCTTCAATCATGTCCACTTGAAGTTAAACTCCAGGCATATAAAGGACTCATACGACCTGTCCTCGAATATGCGAGCACTGCCTGGGACCCACACCAAATATATCTTCAAGATCAGCTGGAAAATGTACAAAAAAGAGCGGCAAGGTTCATAACATCAAACTACAACTACGACCCAGGTAGTATGACAGCAATTTTAGACCAGCTGCAACTACCATCCCTAAAAGATCGCCGAACTCAAAACAGACTTATCCTCTTCTGCAAAGGCATACACGGTCAAGCCAACTTACCATCTGATCAATTGAAAGAACCATCTAGGACGACCAAGAACATGCATAGCCAACATTACCTGAGATTGCAAACAAAGTCAGACACTTTAAAATTCAGCTTCATACCAAACACAATTAAAGATTGGAACCTACTACCACCGGATATTTTCACCAAAATCAAAACAGCTAAAGAACCAGCTAAAACTTTCAGTGATATCGTAAGGGGGGTCCCACTTAAGTAAAGTACTTGACACACGCGCGGTTTAATAATATCCTTGGATGTGTCACCGTATACCTATCAAGATCAAGATCAAGAAGATCAATGTCCGCCATATTTGTTACAACTCCGAGCGCCCTTTGGAAAGAGGGTCTCTGATTGGTCAAAATTTAATGACTATTTATAAATATAAAGGTCACCTGAGCGTGACCCTGACCGCGGCACACTCAGATGTTTAGGCGTAGTCCGAAGTTAACGAAGCCATGTAACATATGATTTTAATCAGATTGATGATATCCTTGATTGTCTTGATAGGATCACCCCTCGGATATCAGTGATAACATCGGGGTAACCCTAGCCACTGTCACACTCTAATGAATGTAAATTTATATAATGTTAGCCCGAGATTGATGTTTTTTAGTTGTCACCCAGGACACTACAGGTAAAATGTTGCAGCTGTTGGTGATAATTCAGGCGGCTTTGGATCAATGAATACCCAATTTATCGATGTATGTCATAATTTCATCAATTTTACACCCCTTTCCCCTCCCCAATTTCTGCACATTTAGATATGTTAAGGTGCTGTAATCAACATATACTGTATATATCACATATGTAAACAAGCTCTCCTGACCAAATTTCCCCAAATAATGATACATTTATCTTAGCAACAGGAGAGGAAAATTAAAAATGCACGGCCAGACCAGGATTAAAACCCTCGACTTTCTAACGGCTACCTGGTCACCGGTGAACAACACAGCCCAGTTCTGCAACGATAATATTCCTACCTTCCTTACTGAAGTTTATGACCCCAAACACTCACATCACTTGACCTCTACCACTTTGTTTGGGTCTATTTGGTGAGGCTCAACATGTATCAGGAGAGAGAAATGCACTACCAGGCTGGGATTCGAATCCAGAACACTCTGAACTGTAGATGAATGCTCTACTAATAGCACCAACTGAGCTACCCGGTGGCCGGCAAATGACTCAGTCCAGTTCCATTAGTCTACATTAGTATGGTTAAAGTAATACATACAAGACTACTCACGTGGTTAATTAATTTCAAAAATATGTACACTGGTAAAAATATGACTTCAGTTAATAAGTACAATGTATATTCCCACCTTATATGAAAATCGATTCAGTTTAAATTTTATGACAAGACAAAAAATGTCATTAAACTACCAGAGTCTGTTATAAACTTGATGGATCAGGCTTTTTGCATCCCCCCACCAGGTTTATGTAGCTGTAAGCGAAAGGTTCATCGATGCTTGTTTATTAAAGGGACATCACGTGAAGAGGTATTTTTGTTTTTAATTAAAGTATGTGTTGTATGCACTTCACTTATGTTACCTTGCTATCCCCATATTCATAGTCCGTTCCAAATGTCCAGTTTGACGACTTAAATTGTTCGGGAAAGCCCTGTTATAAACAGCGCTGATAACGCAATCTGACCGAGATACAAAATTTGCAAAGGGGCCACAAGAGAGGGGCCGCCGGGTAACTTCCTACCGCACTATGCAACCAATGAATAAGATTCGAAGTCCGTGTTGCAACTTACTGACCCTCTTTAGCAGTAATTATTCATCACCAAACGTTAATTGCCCACATGCCAATATCCAAATGAAGAAATATTTGTTGGCATCTCCGCATCATATATAGACGCAAGGAAATATATATTACCGGAATGAGGCGAGTACAAATGGGTACGGAGCTAAACACGTTCCCTTAACCATGGCACAAAGCTTTCTGTAAAAAGGAATATTCATGAAACGAATACACGTTTTCAAATGTTTTCATCAAGTGTATGTATGAATTGGCAAAAAAGAAAGAGAAATGTTTAAGAGCTTTTTCATTTTAACTCAATGCCTTTGACCAAATTTTTCGCATTATTCATTTACGTATACTCGCTTTCCTTAATTCATTGTCTTCAAACGTTAACACTTAGTAAGACATTTAGTCATCACACACAATAAACACTTAGTAAGTCATTTAGTCATCACACACAATAAACACTAAGTAAGACATTTAGTCATCACACACAATAAACATTTCTGGCAAAGCCACTACGTGTACATGTAGAATATGTGTCAGATATGGAACGTGTTCAGATACTTGATTATCATGTTTTCAATTCTTTTCAGAGATGTAAGAACACTTGTAAATAAACCCTTTTTATGTTGAGATAACTTTTCTTTATGACATTTTTTATTCTCTTGTAATGGGACATTTGCTTTTTTATCTCAACTGTAGGCATGGGCCAAGGATTTATTTTATTTTATTAAGAACACAGGACATGCGATAATGTTTAGTAACAAATTCATTACCGGTCGTATCCCGGTAATATATATATTGTCTCGTTCCTTAACTCTGGAATTGGCATGACAAGAAGTTTGTCCATGGATAATTGCTTGAATTTATTCCATTTATCAGAAACAGAAGCGATAGTCCTCGGCCTCACGCGCCATTTTTACAAATGACTTTTTCCCGTTTTCAATGCGTATTCCGGTTTTATTTGAAATCGAAAGTTAATTAATTATTGACATAGATTGTTGCATGATCATACATTCTAAGTCAACATCATATGAAAACATGAACTGTTGAACCAATTAAGATTTAAAAGTAATTTTTTTAGCGATCCGATTTAGGTTCCCCTCCTCAGTTATTCATCCTGAACCTTTAAATCTTGCATGCGAATTAATTATTTTTTTTTTACTATTATTTGTATCTTTTATAAATAATACTTTACATTTGATCCTCTTAATTGGAATAACTTAATGAGGTTATGGTATTGTAACTTGTGTTTCAGCAGTTAAATGAAATATTCACAATTTCTTTTTTTTTGACTATACGAACTTTATTAAATTCAACTTACAACCAATTCAACATGAAATGTTTTATTGCATTTCCCGATATTTTCCACCAAATCAGTAATATATCGTCGGCCAAGAGTCAAGACCTCGTATCTCGGTTTTTGGCCAAAATGATTTTTTTGCACCAACATACTCTTCCCGCCTTGCTTCATAATGTGTATAAAACACTTATCTCTAGTCCAATCAGAACATGTTGAGAAACCACATGACATTTTCCTCGTATTTCATAGGATGATAATTTATAAAGCTAAAACCTCGTATCTTAAGTTACGAGGTTTTGTCTTTACACATAGCCATGAGGATGATAATTTATAAAGCTAAAACCTCGTATCTTAAGTTACAAGGTTTTGTCTTTACAAATATCCATGTGTTTGAAAAACTGGGACGGTGCACAGAAGAAGAATCCACTAATGTAAGTGAAACACTTAATATTTAGTGTACAATTAATATCTTTAGAATGTATTACAAGCAACTGTAAGGTACTTCGGTTTACAAATTGTTATTATTGTGTAAATAGCCCCAATTTGGCCCACAGTGAAATCAACCAAAATACCCCCTTCCCGCCTTGTTGTCATTTTAGGGTTTGTAAATCATCTTTCAGATTGTATGTCTATAGATTACGCCTTGAATGGTACTTTACATTATTGCATAATGAGTTGAAACCAGATTATGTTTCGGATAAAACCCTTATTTTGATGTTAAATCAAGATACGTGGTTTTGCACTTAAATATTTTTCCACTTTCCTCGGAGATACGAGGCTTTGACATTGTACAATTTTTTTTAAGCATTCTGTGGGCAACATTGAATTAATTTCTTATCAATTATGATCGATATTCAAAGTTTATTGAATTCTATAAAGTCTTGGCTGTTAACTGTGATGTGATTTTAGTATTTCTGTTTCTAGTGTTGTTAAAAATACTAATATTAATTCATCTTGACAGTTTAAACAAAACACTGCTTTATTACAATG
>NW_018408322.1:1674247-1764411 GCF_002113885.1 Mizuhopecten yessoensis
CTGTGCGTTTGAAGCTGGTAATTTGGAAGAGTCGGAATATAATAAACATATTGAGAAGAAAACCAGTGCGAGAAACGAAAAACAGAAGGATAAAGAGTCTGCAAATGCCGGACATGGTAAGGTCATAACGTTAGATTTACAGGCTGTGTTGTTATCACCGAGTCTAAAAGCGAGTGCCATGTACTACAAGACCAAACTAGCATGTCATAACTTTACTATGTATGACTTGACAACGCACAATGTTGTGTGTTATTTCTGGCATGAGGGAGAAGGGGAACTCGGAGCAAACAGTTTTGCTTCATGTGTGTGTGACTACATCCTAAACGAATTGGGTGACACTGACCATGTCACAATCTACAGTGACGGTTGTACATACCAAAATAGGAATGTCACCTTGGCCAATGCATTACTTCACTTGTCGGTGACCAGCAATAAAACCATACTACAAAAGATTCTGGAGAAAGGACACACACAGATGGAGTGTGACAGCATACACAGCACTATTGAACGCAGTCTCCGTGACAAGACAATTTACATTCCGTCCAATTATGTAGAAGCTATAGAGTCTGCTCGTCAAGTGAATCCTTACAAGGTTAAATATATGGATCACTCGTTTTTTGTCAACTACTCAGAAGTTCAGTATTATTCGTCAATCCGTCCAGGTGTAAGAGTTGGAGATCCCTGCGTCACCCACATCAGAGTACTCAAGTACACTCCGGACGGGAAAATTGAATACAAGTTGATGTATAACGAAGAGTTCCAGGAACTACCACGACGTTCACGAAGGCAGGAGCCACGGGTGGTGACATCACAGCTGTACAGTTGCCCAGTCAACATTAAAAAGAGCAAGTATAAACATCTACAAGAACTCAAAAAGGTCATGCCCAAGGACTACCATGGATTCTATGATGCGTTGCCTCACTCAGATTAGTATTTCGCAATTCTGCTGAGTTGAACTGAATTAAATTGATAAACACTGCTAATAGGCAACAGCTTGTACGCAATGACAACATAAGGGATAGACTTATGGGGATTATCTAAATCTAAAGTGTTTTGAATGAGGACATCTGAGGTGTTATGTTTAAAATTAACTGATTTTTTCAGAGTTGATATTTTCATGAGTTAACCGATTCTTTCAGAGTTGATAGTTTCATTAGTTTCTAATGTTTGTTGTTGCCTTACATGGTCTAGGTGAACATGTTCCAAATTTTAAAATTACTATATAGCAAAATATTTGTTCCATTGCATATTGTAATTTGATTTTTGACGTCCTATTTATCCTAATTTGAATACATGTAAATGTTGTAGTGTACAAATAAGTTTTATTTTTTATTATGCAAGTAGCTCAAATGTAATTGATTATTCTAGTCATATTTTTTAAATACCTTTTTAAACTGTGAATTGATTTCTGGTAACTGTTTCTTTTACAATGTACTGTGCATTACGATTACCATTTATTAGAGCCATGCATTATGTTTACTGTATTTAAATCATGTTTGAATTGAGTTTCCTTATTCATGTCGTGCCAATTGTACAGTAGCAACTTCTGCAGGTAATTTTTGGGTGTTTGATTTGCAAATTACAAAATGGTTATTGTCTACTTGGTTCATAATGATTTGTTAATGTTTTATTATAATGATAATTGTATTATTGGATATTTTAATATCTTCTTGCAGAAGTAGTAATTTCAGCAAGTAGTTTTTTAGTTTTTGATTTGCAAATTACGAAAAGTAATTATTGTCTACACTTATAGTTCGTATTTGTTCACATTTTTATTTACAATGACAGTTGATGTATTTAGTTGCAAATAATCCCTCCAAATTTTGGCCTTTTCGTTTTGCTTATCTATAGTAATTGTCAGTTTTCTCGTTGTTTCGTGCAAAGCCCACACCCCAAAATTATAAAAACAAAAAGCAAGCAATATACATGTACAAGTATAATGATTTTATTTTATTGATAAAGTCAATTATTGAAGTGGGGGATTATCTGCGGATAAGTACAGCAATGTTTTATCGCATTCCAGTTGACTGTTAAGAATCTAGTCTGACCATTCATGAAATGTTTTAATGTTTTTTTGTTATTAAAAGTTAATTTCAAAACTAATGTCTTGTGATTTTTAAAGCAATTTCAGTGACAAAAACATTTTGACTAATAATGTATAATAATATCCTATACTTCTGGTACCAATTAAAACTTCCCTAATTCATTATTGGAATTTTGAAAGAAAACAGAAACCTCGTATCTTTTGAAAAATGTAGACATTTTAGATGCAAAACCTCGTAACTCGTAAAAGTAGGTCAAGTGAACAAAAAAGTTCAAATGTTTTTTTATCCATTTACTTGCAATGTTTATTGCTAGCAATTTGCAAAAAATTACATTCCTGTCTCAATTAGTTAAAAACAGAGATAATTTTTTGTCTCTCCTGAAAAGTTGCAAAAAACGAGATACGAGGTCTTGACTCTTGGCCGACGATATACAAATTGAGTGAAATATTTCCCACCATATTTATTTTTTTATAACAATCTATTGACCTATTGCATATGAAAATCAGTTTCATTTGTAGATGCTCGTACTTATTATGGTCTCACTAGCTTATTTAGGTGATTTCAACAAATTGACATTTAATTAGAAAAAAAGCTGTTAATTATTTTTGTTTGTCATTCATCTTTATTTTTTTTCAATAAAGTTACAGAAGGTATTGATTTCGTTTGAGAATTAATAGATTAAAATAAAGTGTTTTTGGCAACAAGAAATAAAAGATATCCCGTTCACAGAGTTTTTTGTAGAACATTTTAAAATAATATAGAGAATAATTTACGACACTGAAGAACCGCATGCATGTTTGGGAGAAGACAATTCTTTACACAGGCCATACAAAGCCAGCAACAAGCAATGTCCTGAATTGAAAAAAACGATATAACAAATAGAAGAGTTTCAGCTATACTGAATTTTGTCCCAATTTTAGCTCACAAGGTCCAAATTAAAGGACCCAGACGATTGTGTTTGTGTTGTACAATGGCAACTGCCTGTAATCTGTCAACTTTTCTTCACACAATTTCTTTTGAACCACTGGTTGAAAGTAAACTAAATTTGACTTGAATCATTACTACCGATGGATGGTGATGGGGATCCAAAATTTCACAAATTGAAGGACTAACCTCCAGGGAAATGAAACTGGAGCCCAAAAAAGGTTATACATGAAAATCGGAAATGGGTGAGGTCCCTAACCTTTAACAAAATTGACAATTGTTGAGTAAAAACCACACATAATACAAACACGGATCAACCTATTGAGATTCAGTCCCTGGGTCATAACTTTGAAAAATGTGAGATCCTCAGATCACGTCACAACTAATATCGTAGAGCTGGGAAACTTACAAAGGTGAGGTCAACGTTTGGCCCCCACTTTGATTTCTTTTATTCTTTTGCCATATGTAGATACTTAAGGTTTGAAATGCATCTTTTTAACATTTATGAGGGTATGCTAACGCGCATCATGGAATGTTTGAACGGAAATGTGTTGCATACCCTCGTAAATGTTAAAAAGATGCATTTCAAACCTTATATTTACATTCTTATTACATCCACTTTTGTTATATGAAATTAAGAAAAAAAATGATTTTTTTTTAACGTTAAAAAACAAAACACCGTCATGAAATCAACATTAATTGAACAGCCTTTTTCGCGGGAAATATGATGCGTTGTCAACGGTGACGAAATACACAGTTGAGCATAAACAAATAGTTCCACTTTGTATATGTTTTAATAATTTAATTTACATTACCAGCATGTTTAACAAGCATTGATTATCTTGAAAATTGACAGTAGATCTAAATTTAAAACAAAAATACCATGTTAAATATTTTAGTTGCGAAAAGTCAGAATGTTTTCCGTGTTCTCGGAGAAAGCTGACCGTTTAAAAAACGGTTGTGCAGCGGCTACGCTCATCAGGCAACGAAGCGGTTCGACTTTCAACGAGATAGAAAGTGTATCCGTAAAATAGAATGAGGGCTACCAAGTGTGTTCAAATGAATGACCTTCGCCCATATTCAAGGTCACAGGTGTCAAATATGTTGAATTTTTTAAACGACTTCTGAATAATTTAGATGACCTTGTTAATGATATTTGGCCAGTAACCTGCATGGATAAAGGGCAACCAATATTTGCAATTATTTCTAAATCTTACAATACGCTCTTACTCATTTGGCAACGTCATCCTGCAAAGTTATAGACTATTTAATATTACATCTACTGCTCTTTGGTTCAAGAAGTTCTTTTTATCAATTAAACATAATATTTACAATATTAATAACAATATCAAACGAGATGTCTCCAAATTTTCAACTATTACTGATGCAGAAGAACTTTTACTGTAAAATAAATGCATGAGTTTAATTGGATATTTGTACTTTGGGAGCATTTTCAAATTTTATACAGACGTCTGCTCAATAAATCGTTCGAAGTGGTAATTTTTAAAAGTCTTTATCTTTAAACGCTCAGATGCTTCCATAGAATGCGCCGATTTGTTTAATGTCCTATTAACAACAAAGGTCAGTTAAGGACATGCCTCCATGTGTGTAGTGTATGCGTGATTGCGTGTGTGTATGCAGGAGACAGGGTATGTTGGTGTGTTTTGGGGGCTTCGGCATCGTATTTCAGCGAGATAACACTATAAAGTCGGCGTCAGATCCGCGCTATCAAAAGGAGGCAATAAAACTAACATACCCTGTCTCCAGCAGATACACAATACACCTGGAGGCACGTCCTTCAATGAACTAAGCTGTTGATAGGGAATTAAACCCCATACAACAAACCGACCAACTTACTAATAACAAGCTATACTAATCACTTGTTGATTACTAGAAAACGGGTACATGTCTTGTCAACAGGGAAAGTCATAATTACTACAGGTAATGCCAAGTAGTGTTTTGAAAACCATAAAATCATCGATAGCATCTATACAACAATCACCTCTATTGAACTCACTGAGAACGTGTACCAGTGCTGTCCCTTATATAACAATAACATTATTGACAGTTTAACAGTCATTGCGTTAATGTGCCCATGCAATGACGAATTAAATAAAGTGCAAATTATATACCAGTGAAAATTAAATATGTAATACGTACAATGCACCAATCTTGCCATATGCACATATGTGCGGGGCTTGTCGATTTTTAAAAATCATAGCTGTCGGCACGATGTGCGCACGGTAACTTGTGTGCGGTGCGTGATAACACAACTGCATGATCATAAAAAAGGGAAAATGTCTATTTTATGCCCAAATGTGCACATGCATACTGGTAAAGGACTTTGTATCTTACCCTTTTTGTACATTTACAAAAAATGCAAGCTGTCGGATATCGTTCGGATATTGGACATTGTTATAAATTAAAGAAAAACACTATGCCCCTGCCGTTTGAACTTGATTTAAAAACAAAAACTAAATTTCGTATATAATTTCTATTCTTATTTTACCCTTTTTGTTTTTGGTCATTATTATAGCGTTGTACTTTGATCGATATAAGCATAAGGTCATCCTCTGGTCAAGTTTGGGATGAGCATGACAGCTTTGCTAAGAAACGGTGTAGGTGTAATCACCTTTGACAAACAACTCGGAATATTCAACAAGCTTACATCAGGTATGTCCCTTCGCCCAGTCAGTGTTTGTTTTGCCGTACTAAACCCTTTAATCTTCTATTACACGAGTCAATGTCATTTATTGACGTGGTCCGTCTGGATAATGTTTCAAGGTCAAGACCAGCATGTCAGTTTCACATAGCAGAAATACAGATGTGTCCGGATAGCATAAGCTTATCATAATGTTGGAGCTTCATGCAATCACACAACTGAACAATCATAAAATGTACATATGCATACCTGTAAAGGACCATAGTGTTTTAACTTTTTTTTGTATATGCATTATTCATACAGCTTCCCTAAATACAACAACAACGCGAGCTGTGTCGTTCGGATATTTGGTATTGTAAAAAAATACAAAACAGTATGCCCCTGGCGTTAGACCTTTTATTTTAAAAAAAACATCCGTATAGCATTTTCTAATCTTGTGAGTCGAAAAAAAGGAAAGCAATACATGACACACAGTCACGTGATAACAAGTGCTTGATTAGTACTGTTTTGGTCGTTTAATGTATTTAACTTATTAAGTGTCCATGTCCTTGTAAGTGCATCATGTAATCTCTTTGCCAACAAACCCACTGTCTCAAATACCACACGCCTTCTACTTAGTTATTTATTTTACATATATTTGAGTATCAGAATGTTCAGGATACTTCGTACACTAACCAACATCTGTTTGTTGATTGCTAACCGACAACATGTGCAAGTGAAATACATGCCGTACTGATCTACAAAAATGTATATTAAATACCTCTGGACAACCTTAGGTTATCTGTGTTTTGATGTGAAATGGAAAAATAATATAATTTTGATAATCACTTTGACCTTTTCTGGCCTAGCTTCCATTTATCCAAGGTTGCTTTAATAGGTTCAATATGCACAAATGAAAAGTATGTCTTGTTAATTTATAATGAGTATTAGTATCGACTTGTCAGTGATATAAACTTGACATTTTGTTACCCATGTATCAAACTAACATGCATTTTTTTCTTTGTGCATGTATTACATATGCAAACAGACCTGACATATACTATAGTATACCATGTACCATGTTTTGGACACTCTTTGAAGGATACTATTGTTGACATTGGAGCTAGATGTGACTTTGTAATGAAATGCAAAACATGTACCATGTAGTGTAGATGTTACGCCTGTTACAAAGAGTAACATTTTGTCACATGGATAGTGTCGGCATCTACTTCAATTGACCATAGCTGTTAATAGGACGTTAAACAAAAATTAAACCCAACCAAACTACTTCAATGGAAATAATATCGTTAAAAAAGAACAATCAACTGGTCTGAAAAACGTAGAGTAGCTATGTTTTTGATCAGGTGGCCACACCCTGCCCTTTGCCTATGCCCTTGTATTGAGCTATGTAAAATCAAAGGAAAATATGGTATGTTATGTAGCTTTTCCAATGCAACAATCATCGTTACATTTGATTTGCACATCTTATAGATCAAAGTGAGGCAAAGGTCGATATTGAGGTCACCAAATGCCAACGGTCAATTCGATTACTAACTATTAAAGATGATCCCAGTTCACTTGCATATTTGAAAACAAATAGCTATCTATGTATGGGTCACCGAAGGTGAGTCTAATTACAAGTTACGTAATAGGAATTTCCACTTGAACTATTTTTCATTAGTTTACCAATTGTTAGTATTTCTCCTCTAACTGCATCTTTTAAATAGCCCGTGAGATCATCACATATCTTAACTAACAGATATATTATCTTCCTAGGGCCTGAGCCCCACGTAAACACGTCGGGGTCACGCCAATCATGTGAAACGCTGGGTCATGGATATAGTCAGACAGGCTAGCGCTAAATAGTGTATGGATCAGTTAAAAGGACTTGCCCTTGTTATTAACTGTCTCAGAACGTCCATACATTGTTTCACGCCTTTTCATACACGCTTACTTTCTGTATTCTGACAATAATCTAGCGTAACATGGCTGAACACAGGCGAGTTTGCCTAATAGGCGCAGGGCCGTGTGGCATGTCCTTTTTATATCATAATCAGAAACACAATGCCGGTGAGGTTGTGTGCTATGAGAAACAGTCCGACTGGGGTGGATTGTGGAACTACACATGGAGGACAGGTGAGTTTATCATCTATTATTATCTCGTGGTGAACCATTACACATATTCGTATTGTTCGTATTTTATCGCTCCAAGCTAAAAAAAATTCATTTGACATTTTTTTTGGTTTTAAACAAAGCCTTTGTTCAGCAATATACGTTGCTGACATTCGTTACATTAGGGTATCAAGGTACATTATATGACATGTATTATTGGGTCATCTTTATGTACTTTACACATACCTTGATATCATGAATAGCATGACGCATCACATCACTTTAAAACTTCTGTTACTAAAGAAAACGTATCAGTCGATCTGTCTCTGCATAATTGTAAATATGTCTATGTACAAGAATGTGTATATAACAGTTGGAGTTGTAGGCTGCTAGCGTGCTGTGTACCGTGTGCATAGTGTTTGCTTTCCTACTGACTTCAGCAGTAATTAAGTCAAGGACGCACATATGTTACGGAAGGGTATTGGCGTAATATGTACTGGTTATACATGAATTATTTGTAGAATGCTACTGATAATATCAAACCATGATATGGTTTATTAATTTACCGGACTTCATGTCAAATGTAAATATTTTGAGTATCATGTGATGAAGTGCATATAGGAAAACTACAAATAGAGTTTCCCTTTCTCATTCTCCTAAGTTCGCTTCTATGTTTTGATATGTTCTGTAAACAATCGCATTATAAATATTTTCAATCAACGACTACATCAAACCATTGATTGAGAAAAATACACGGTTATCACTGAAAACTGACTTAAATATGAAATATTTTGTATGACTTAAACAATCCTATATTTATCCATGACAAAAAAATCATTCAATTCCAACAGTAGTGGCTGTCTTTAACTGAAAACGCGAATATATAATCTATGAAAAATCAAAAACGATACATCTCATTTAATCAAAAGCCTTCTTTCCAAAAGCTTCCAGTAAAAGGGCCGTGGTGGGCAAGTGGTTAAGGTGTCTGATATTCTGCTACCACTAGCCTTTCACCACTGGATCGCGGGTTCGTGACCCACGTGGGGCAGTCGCCAGGTACTGGCCGTAGGTCGTTGGTTTTTCTCCGGGAACTTCGGCTTTCCTCAAGCACCAAAACCTAGCACGTCCTTTAATGACCATAGCTGTTTCAGATCGTAAAACACATACAAACCAAATCCAGTAAAAGGAACATGTATGGTTGAAATGTTCGTCCCTTCTATTTAATTTGTTGGTGATACATTATTCTGGGAGTGTGATGTAACATGTATTTGATATATTGGTAAAATTTTAATGAACTTTCGAGGATTTGATATAAATTATGGTTAAAATTGTTAATGCTGCAAATATGCTTATATGGTAATATTCTGTTTAACGTCCCTTTAACCGCTACGTCATTTAAGTACGAGCCTCCCTAAGTTGTATGTATGCATGTTTGTGTGCCGGAGCAGGGTTTGTCGGTGTATTTGCAGACTATGTTATGATTGATATAGCTTGATTATTTAGTTAATGTTCGGTTACCGTTACAAAGTTTAGTCTCTTACTCAGAAAAAAGCATACGTTTGTGTCTGGGTAGCAGCCATTCTATGATTGCTTAATGTAAATGCTTTCCGTCTTTTTATTACAGCGAAAAATATTTGTATTTTTTTCATCTGACTTAAACAATTCGGCACATTATGACTTAATATGTTGTTTTAGGCGGTTTACAGTCAAGACACCAGTCATTTAACGCATTGCTTGACAATGGAAACAGACGTTTATGAAAGCTCGCGAAAAAGTTTTAAATTTGTGTTTGTATTTTTATCAAACAAATTAATATTTTTTTAAATGTTTTCAGTTCAGGCACATTTCGTTAATACTGCTGTGTTTGTCAAAGTGCGCAGTTTTCATATATTTACCTGACAAACTAAGTACACAATAAATCGTTGTACGTGCGTGCTCGATCAAAATCTGTTCGTCACTTTCCTGTGGATCCACAGGTGAAGTCCCGTTCGTCCCATTCCTATAGGTTATAATTGTTTATTACATGTAATTCTGTTTGATACAGAAAATACGACATAGAATGTATGCTTTACTCGTCGACCGCAGATTCCATAGACTTGGTGTATGTGCTCAATTCATACAAGAACGTTCACAATATACCATGTGCATGCTATTTTCTCGAAACATGAACCATACGGTTCAGCATATATATAATTATGTAATTAGAACTTTGTTTCTGCAACAGGTTTAGACGAGTATGGAGAGCCTTGTCATGGAAGCCAGTATCGGGATCTTTGGTCCAATGGCCCTAAGGAATGCGTGGAATTTCCAGATTACACATTTGAGGATCACTTTGGGAAGGTTATCCCATCTTTTCCTCCGCGGGCTGTTTTACAAGACTATTTGGAAGGTAATTTTACAAAAACAAACCCGAAGTCGTGTATTTACAACAATTTATGAAAATATAGTAAAACTAATATTTGCTGACAATAAATTATTTTCGACATGTAAATGCTTCCCAATGAATACCAATATGTTTGAAACTGTAATTTAATGTTTGAGTGATAACAGGCTACCTTAATTGAATTTAAGTTATGCATATGTGCTATTTGCCAGGTCAATGGGAAAATAGCAGGCGACTTTAATAAATGGTATGTATATGTGGTATTTGCCAGGTCGCTGGAGAAAAGCCAACCTACGGAGTCATATCCGGTTCAACATACTGGTTAAGAACGTCACTTACAACAAGGAAACTGACGATTTCACTGTCATAGTGAAGGACCTCGTCAATGACAAGGAACTCCCATCCGAGAGGTTTTCTCATGTCATCGTGGCTAGCGGTCATTTCTCGGTCCCTAATGTGCCCGAATTTGATGGAATAGATACCTTTCGAGGCAGAATTCTTCATTCACATGATTTCAGACGAGCTCATGAGTTCAAGGGTCAACGGCTTCTTATAGTCGGCGCGAGTTACTCCGCTGAGGATCTAGCAATGCAATGCACGAAGATGGGCTCTGCTAATATCATTACCTGCTGGCGTACCAAACCTATGGGGTTTAAGTGGCCAGAAGGAATAGAGGAACGTCCCCTTTTGACCAAAATCGACGGAAATACAATTAATTTCAAAGACGGGACTAAAGCTGAAGTAGACGTCATAATCCTTTGTACCGGGTATTTGTACCACTACCCTTACCTTTCCGATACCCTACGTCTTAAGACGGGACTTCGATTGTATCCGCCTGGGTTATACAAGGGGACGGTATGGATGGGTGATGGCAACAACAAGCTGATGTACCTTGGCATGCAAGATCAGTACTACACATTCACGATGTTTGACATTCAGGCCGAATGGGCATGTGCAGTAACTAGAGGAGATAAAAAGCTGCCTAACCGTACTGAAATGGAGTTGGACATGAAAAAATGGCTGGAGGAAGAGGCCTTGCTGAAGAATTGTTACGACCACATCACCTTCCAGACGGCGTTTGTTTGTGACCTTGCAAGAGAAGTAGGCTGTAAATACAACCTAGATGTCGCTGCCCTATTTAACAAATGGGAGGACGATAAACACAGTAATGTTGTGACATACAGGGACCATGCATTTACATCCGTTTTCACTGGTACTCCGGGAATAAAACACCACACACCCTGGATTGAAGCATTTGATGACTCCCTGGACACATTCGTCAATCAAACACCAAACAAATAGCTTAAAAAGGAAAAGCAATCGATTGTGTTTACTTTTTTTGTAGTAACGGAAGGTTTAGTACCAACTTGTATATAATGAAGTACAATACATATCATGTAATCGGACATTTACGGTCACGGACAAAATTCTCCCAATTGACTAACTAGGCGTTGTTATGTTATAAACCCGACCCGCAAAAGAGTTTTTTTTGTGCTATACGTTTTGGGATTCGCAGAACGATATCATATAAATTTGTTTTCATACAAAATCATACCAAACATAAACGGATTTTGAGCTTGTGCTATACAATTGCAGATATATTTTAGTTGGCTCTGTAAGGCATACACACATAGGAAGATATTAACCAGGTAACATAGGACTAGTTATATACTGTAAAGTATTTTAGAGTGGCTTACGTTAGCTAGATGGGGCGCTTTATCGAATGTTATTATTATTAGTGTTATGTATACTGAGCACGTTTTGGTACAACATGATCATAAATGAGAATATGTTCAAAATTGAAATAGAGGCTTTGAAAGGTAGATCGCACCTGAGCCTGGGACAGACATAATTAGTCACCAAGTCAGAAATGTGACGCTATATTATGTCGCCTATTCAAAGCGTGGCCAATTTAGTTTACAAAATCCAATATAAAATGCATACACGTCATATGAATCTGGTATTTCAAGCAACATGTGTTTGTTGGAATCCCTATGAGATGCACTTGTAGCAGAGTTTGAAATTTGACGCCACCGTGAGGGAAATGTAACGGCGGCATGCTATAAGCATTGTCAGCTTACTTGTGCCAATACCAGTTATCTTCAGTTTAGTCGTGCACATTTCAAGCTACCGAATTGTTAATACTAGACGAATGCAGATCTTAATATGCACAGTTTGGTATCTAAATAATCATATTTTTTTCTTTACGTATGAACATGAAACATTTACGTTAGAATTAGATATACTATCGCTTGCTATCAGTTTGGTTTGGATAAGAGTGTCGAACACATGTCGGTGACTTGTAAATGCATACTAGCAGACTTAAATTGGATTCTTCAGAAGTTCTAAAATAACTTTATGTATTCGTTTTATCTGCTATCAATACATTGATCAGTATATATTTTGTGTCTGCATCTACTCAACTATGCGGTAGTTGATGAATTATAAATTCATAAATCGCAATAAATTCATGATTATATCTCAGATAACTATAAATAGGTCTATATACCATGGATGTCATACGTAGGGAGTCCCATATGTTTACTGGAGTGCTATCATCAAGGTTTACCGACACATATCCAGTACACAGCATCTGTTTGAGTTACACTTGATGTGTTTATGCATATTTTGGTGGCTACGGCATGGTATTGTATCGTGGTCGCGCTATCTCAAGGAGGCAAATACATCAACGTGTCTTGTCATCTGCGGTCATACACACACACATTGCAAATATTGGACACGTCCTCTACAATTCGCTATATAAACATCTTACACGATTAACTGCCTTATTGTGATCTTAAACCTTCAAACACGAATTTCATTAAAACGAATTAGCAAAATTAATGGTCTGAAAAAACAACAAGTTACTCACAACTCAACCTAACGTAGGTTCATGTGCAACAAGCAGAGCAGACTGCAGAGAGAAAGCTGTCATCTCGCAACTACGTACATGTAACACATAGTTACATATTACATTTCATGATTGAATGCGCTAATTACCCAAAATAAAACTTGACAGATTATATAATGCATTATCAATGAAAAGTTTGTATGTTAAATGTGATTATTTACACTACATTGATCTTTATAATAAAATCGGATATCTCTTACAACCTATTCGTTCACTGTTGATATGTTTTTACATTTATACACATTTTAAACATTTTTATCTCCCGCTTTTCGAAGGAAATCGGGGAATATTAACTTTGGACCGTCCTTCTGTCTGTCACGTTTCTGTTATCGTGCAACTGATACACTAATAATGGTCAAATGTCAACAAAATTTGGTGTGCACATACATAGTAACTTGTGTAAGACTAAATTTTACGCATACTAAATAACACATATACATTCCGATTGGCTGATTAGTTTCAGTGCAATAAGTGCACTAATAACGGTCATATTTAACCCAAATATGGTCTGCACACATGTATAAATAATGATAATAATAATAATTCGAGGTTCTTACATACCGTTTTATCACAACCTAGTTCGTAGGTCGTCTCAAAGTGGTTCACAATTTATTTTCCGTGGTTATAGGGCCTTTTCAACCAGCCAAATCCTTGGACGCATACAGACGGGGGTGCTGTCATTTTGGCGCTCAAAACTAGCATTCATCAATTCTAGCACTACCCAACCACGTACTCGTTTACAGCTAGGTAGACCTAACAAAGCAGAGTACAGTATCTTGCACAGTGACTATAACACAGTGCCGTGACGTTACTCAAACCCACTACCCTTCGGTCACGAGCCCGGCGTCCTACCACTAGACTAACATGTTTTCTTACATGACTAAGTTCACTCGTCAATATGATCCATTCATATTTATGGATAATTAATTACACTTATATATTCTAATCATAATGTATTTCTGTTAAATAACTGTGCTTAATAATGGTCCTATTACAACAATTTGTGTTCGCACATACATATTAGATGTTTCAGGCGCCATTCGCTCGACAATGTGATCTGTGGAAATTACGCAAACATATTAATTAACTATTAATTAGTTAAAATGATACGTAGAGGTATTCAAAACCTCCAAAAGTATTGAACATATATACATCTACAAGTCTTTTACTCATAAGATTTAAAATGTGTACATAAAATGTGACAACCGCTCTCGGCCATCGTATTCGCGTCCTTGTGGGCAGATACATGGTCCGTCGAGGGGCGGTCCAGACTACACAAACAAACATAAAAAATAGGTTACACAAGATAACTGAAGTATGTAAAGCCTGATTATCGGTCACCCCTGCCTCGCAAGGTAGGCTAAGTTATATAATGTTTAGATAATACATCTGTATACCATCTGTGATAGCCCAAAAGTTTGTAACTAATCAGTTCATTGTGAACTATCAAATGTAAATGAATAATGCAACTTCTTTAGATAGATAAACAAAAACATGAATTCAGGTGTTAGTCACAAAACGAGATAGTAAACACATTGGTCCTACATTGTGTATGTAGATCAGTGGCGATCGTGAAGTACATAGTCAGACACATTTTTGTTATAAAATATCAATTATTCAAATGATTATGAAATAAAAGCAATGCTTTAGCCTTTAAACACAAAACGTGCAAAAACGCATAGTCATTGTTTAGTCTAATTTCATTAAATGAAGTGCAAAATTGTCCAACAAGTACGAACTGTCATTAGAAATGGGAATCGTGGAAGCTATGTGCACGTTTTATTTTGATAATTTCATTTCAACAATGAAAAACATTTGGTATAGTAAAAAGTGAAACCGAACTGCCTTCAAAAATCTATACCTTGTGCCTTATAATTGATTTTGAACATAGAATGGCAGGCTACATGCATTCAAATATTGATTTCTATTATATTAAACAATATTGCACCAGTGAAAGAAATAACCAAAAATGCTTACCACTGATTATCAATGGTTTGAAGGGAAATAACTCCTTCATACTTAAAGTTAACCAATGCATTTAACTAACGCGATGTATTTCATTGTTATCGTACAAAACTATCAAACTCTCGATGCAGATATTACCTCTAGCATTTTAAGACTTATGTTTAGCAAAACAGTGATAGTTACCAAAAAACCTAACTTTCCTCTAAACTGTATACAATTTCCCAGACAATTTTTTATAGATAAATTCAAAATACCAGTTGACCGGGATATACCATTATCGCATATGACATAGGGATTGAACACCCTACAAATAACTTAACACATAAGGTAGCTAACTGATAAGTTATCGTGCATGCGTTCATTCAATCAAATTTCAATACACACACTCACACGCGTTTATTTACATGTATATACAAAAAAGTTGAGAGAGTAGGAGGGGTGTGAGTGTGCGGAATATAAATGTCAAAGTTCATTATAAATGTAATATAAATTATCGCGGACCATGTGTTTCTCAATGCACACGTTCTGTTGTTTAATTGATCATTACTTCACGTACTAATAACATCCCCCTGTTTACTCTTTGCCTTCTGATATTCCCGTTACAACTAGTTCGCTTTTACATGGTCCAAATACATTTTCACATACAATAATATCTATATAGAGACAGTATATATTATTACAATAATTGGATATCGATAGACATATGGATTCTGAATAATTTCTGAAGATGAAAGAAGAAACGGGAGGCGGAGGAAGAGAGGTAGTCATTAAAATCGATTAGAATCATGAAAATATCGCTAAGTGTGCATGAGAATTCCAATGTTTTTTTTGTTCCGAATTATGTGTATCGCCCAAGGTGTAGGTTCAGGGTAAGATGTATGTATTTGTTAAGCTCGCGATACAGTTTAACTCTGTTCTACATAAATTATTGCAATTAAAAACGAAACGGTTGGCTATCCCCAGTAGGGAAGCAACATGTATACCTTTGATCATCATCCATATTATGTCGAAATATGTCGTTTTTTAATGCACTTAAAAGGTTTCTTAGTTTTGTATGCAAAATATTTATTTTTCTATCGCCAAAGAAATAGTAATTAGGTACATTTGTCAAACTTGTATCCTTGAAATTATTTCTGTATGAAGACAGCGTAGGACTATGCCTAATATGAATATAGTTCCAGAGTGAAAATTATTGAAGGAAGAGTTAGATAATTCAAGTATGGTTTTAGGCAAATTGTAGTTTTCTGCATTTCGAAAGTTATATTGAAGGTTAGCGACAAGTGAAGGGAGTATAGTACTGAAAGAGTTAGGAATAATACTATTGTGAATTTAATAAAAAAAAAAAAAAAGTTGGAATTTTCGACGGGATCTCCAGTGGGCTAGAGGTTCCCATCCGGTTTCAGTAGGTAAATCAGTAACAATGCGTCGAATATTGTAGCTTTTCTAACTTATATATATATCAGTAACAGTACATCCATCCCAAAGTTCACAACATTGTAAAATTGAATTTATAAATGATTTGGATATTTTATATAATATACTTCGGTTTAGGGTATATTTTGAATTACGGAGGACACATACATGTAAATGTTTCACTACTTTTTACATGTACTTTAAATGTGATAGCTCCAGTTATAATAGCATCGCTGAATACTCCCAGATTCTTATGGTTAACAACAAAGTCAATATTTGCATTGCTAAAATTAGTTTCAAGTATTTAATTCAAAATTAGAGATAGGTAACGTTTCTGTTTTGCATGATTAAAGTTAACTAGCCACTTATCTGCCCAAATTTGTATCTTTACAGCATTAAGGTTTTGTTCAATACCTTGTGAGAATTAATTCGAACATAATAGAGGAGTATCATCAGCAAAAACGTTTCGATTGACTTTCTTATTTATCTGTTAAATCTTTAATATAGATTATAAATAATAACTGGCCGAGAACCGAACCCTGTGGCTTACCTGCATAAGTTGTCTTGACAGATGATGTAGTATTTCAAAAGAAATCTTGTTTGGATGAATCAGTAACATAATTCATTAAACTTTATACACGCAACATGTATACACGTACCATCATTCCCTGCACTATATCACGCAACATGTAGTATGTACATACCATGGTTCACGTTGTTATTGTAGTGGTGCTAGGGGCATTAACAAGAGGGTGTCGCGTGTTACACATTTCGCGTTGTGTTCTAATTTCGAACGTTTTCGAAGTGGCGCCACCCAAAGAGTGAAAAACAACAAAGAGTTTCATATAAAGTTGAATATATTTACAAGACTATGATGGTATTTACAATGAGATGATTTGAGCTGTAGTCCTAATAATAGCCGTTGCATGTACCAAAACAGACTAGTGCATTAAGTTATAAGTTTATTAAAATGGCTAATAATTACTTATATATCTCAACGTAAAGGAGAAATAACAAGTAAAAGATTGACAAATGAATGAGGTAGAGAATAAATATGAAAACTTCTGTGCTCTAGGCACAACTACCGCCCTGTGAAGGTGTTCCCCTACACATCAGTGAGGGTAACGTGTATGCCTAATAATCACCAATCCAGCCAAACTTTAAGTTCAAATACTAAGCATTCATAATAAAACAAACTACAGATCGGATTCGTACATCCCGTTGACGGGACGGGTTACAAGAAAAACGGAATAGCAGCTTCATCCCGCTGTCTGAACGACTCAATATGGAGGCTTACCTCATCTGCGAGTAAAAATAGAAATGAAATCGGCAGCCGACCAGAAGACAGAGAGCAGACACTTCGAAATATCCGGCTAAATACCAGAGAATTAATCTCTTAACCACAATATCCCACTAAACAAAATCCTACGAAACGAACGATTGGCTGAATCCGAGACGAACAGACTTATTTATTGTATCGTCTGGATGCACCATAACTCATTCCATGGTTTAAACATATGGTAATGTAGTTACTGAATTGTATACACATACCATAACTCATTGTACTGTACACACACAATCATTACTTGCGTTTGTGAATATATTTTCGTGGAAAAAATGGCACATGGTTTCATACCCATGACTTTCAAAATACTGACTAGAGGTGCCGTTTATCTTTCGAAAAGTCTTTTGCTTTCCTCCACTCGCTTTCGATCGTGTTTGTATTGACTAACAAAAATTCGGCCGTTTCCATCTTTTTCTACGATTTCTTACACTGCGATGTATTCACAAATGAAAAGTGCTCGTAGCCTAATTCGTTCAGGTGGTCTTATCCTTTCCAACTGTCCGTGTTTATTTTAGGGCCTAACTCCACATGTCTAAAAATGATTGTTTCTAAAGTTTCGGCGTTGTGGTTTGCTCCATGATACAATACTATTTAATTGGAGCCTCATTCAACTTAGCCTACAATCCAGACTCGGACGCCAATTTGTCTATTACTGCGGTTGTGCTTGAATTTCTTGCCAAACAACGATTCGTCAATTTCAACGGTTCCTTGCAGCTTAATATTTTCATATTGAAGATGGACATACTTTTTATGAAATTATCGGACGATGGAGGCCCAATCGACAGTGTTTTTTTTTTATAGATAATGCCTGCGAGTGCAGCCGTTATAAACAACGTGTGAACATCCAAAGAGGTACTATTGAACTCCAAAATGTCGCGTTTGTGCAATTGAGACCATTCATAGAACGAAATGTTACGACAATTTGTGGGATCTTTATTTTATACAGCTCCGTGTGAAACCTTTGGTTTTGTTGGTCACTTTGCGTGGTGCCATTTGCCCTGGCGTGTCGGTCCAACGAGGTTTGACAGAAGACCAATCCTCCAACACCAGTTAAATTATTGAAGATCAATAAGAAGGAAGTGCAAAAACGTTCCACGTATTAATAAAATCTGCAAAAGTTTTACGACTGACATCAGTCGCTCGCTGTCGGAAGTAACCGTATGCATGGTCCTAAGACTGTCGTGAACTTTTGACCTGCATCACAAAATAAGACATCGTTATACAAATATGCTAAGTTGATTATCGTTGCCTGAAATATATCCAATTTACATTTATTTCCAAATCAATCTCAACAATTCTCACGTCCTTAAATTATCTCAGCTGTTAATAGAAAGTTAATAAAATAAAACCAAAACCAAATAATTAAATCTGTATAATAGGTATTAACATAGCAACCATAATGACAGCCAGAGTATAGTTCGTAGAACAAATATTTGTACAATTTATATTCTGTTCTCAATAGTATTATCACTCTTCTTGCATTAATTGTTCTAACCAATATGGCACCATAGAAGTCTCTAATGACAACGGACAATAAAAATAACAGACCATCTATGAGTACTGAGTTCCGTAAGTCTACGGACGATTAGTTTGGTTGGGTTTAATTTTGTTTAACGTCCTTTTAACAGCTAAGGTCATTTAAGGGCGTGCCTCTATGTGTGTTATGTAAGCGTGCATTTATATGTGTGTACAGGAGGCCGGGTATAATGGTGTAGTTAGGGTGTCCCGAAGTGTAAGTGCCATCTGCCTCATCTTGACACTGGTCGTCTTAATCATTGTCAAATTCAATTAATGTCGTGTCATCCAAGATCAAGAATGTTGAAAACGATAAAACAAAGCACAATAATGAGCCTAATGAATATGTCAAAAAAAGGAAATTTCCTATTTCCCAATGACATCTCGATAGAGACCATAAAACAAGACCAAAGTGCCCATTTAACCACATTACAAGAAGGGAATTAAGAAAAACAACTGTGGTTACCAACTGCATGTTGGAAGAGGCAACTTATTTGGGACCGTTACTGTCATGCTTGTGATCAACCAGTTAGAGCATTAATAATTAAATTTGCCGATTTTAAATAAATGCATTAACAAATTAATTGATATAGTTTCTACATTTGTATGCCATTAATAAATGACTATTTACATTCAATTTATTCGTAGAATAAGATATGATAGCATAGCTTCCAACCAGTTCACTTGACTTATTTAGTACTGTAGGATGAGAAATATCCATTCGACAGTTTAATCACTGAAGTTTCTTATATATCAAAGGAAATCATAATTGTAAATTTCCAACAGCCATGCAAATTTAAAGATTGCATGTGATACACCTTTTATGAAATAATGAAAAGCTTTTACCGAAAGGAAAATCGACATAATGAAGCAGGTTCCCAATATGTTATAGTACAATTGTGGGGTCACACAACGTACCACGATGTTCGTTGTGCGCACGGTGTGTGCACGACGTTTGCACGATGTTCAAACGATAACAATCTGGACGATTATTGCTTGCGCACATGTGTGCGGACGACGGGCGAACGTTGTGCGATAATAATCGTGGTTGTTGTAAATTGAGAAATGGCTTTACAATATATACGGTTTAAATATGTAAACGGTTGTTTAAGTATGTTCTATTTTCCAGGTACATGTATAAGCTGATCTTTCTATTTTTAATTTCTTAAAATTTGAAATAATGTTTTTTTATATGACCCAAATCGACACATACAAATTATAACACATATGGACACGGTCGCATATACATGTACAGGTAAACATATGCACTTTGTACATGCACCAATCAGTTTTCCCAATCTGAGGCACTTACATTGCTCGTCGAGGTATGGAAACTCAGGTGAATGGGAGCTATATACAAACACGAATACACAGCAAAGATATTTAACGTCTACTTTTGTTTTCATAACGGTCATACGGTATTACATATCAGCTCTCCGGTCGGGCACAGGCCAGGTAAAACTCGGGTCACTCGTCGAAATGATATTTACCTGTTCTGTTACCTGGGACGCAGGCCCCATTCTTGACAGTCGATCAATCGCTGTAATGCTGTGTAATACGTATTGTAAAATTGAACATAATCTTACTTATTGTGATGAGCAATTAAAGTTCACAGTGTACCTTATTTCATATTCTCATTCCGTGATATCGATTCACCTATTCTGTAATCTGAGAGTTGTCCAGACACAAAAGCGACCAAAGTATAAGGTCGGCATCAGATCCGCGCTATTGCAAGGAGGCAATTACACCAACATACCCTGTCTCCGGCCAACATACACACCAGTACGCATACACACCTAGCATGGGGAACGTTCTTAAATGACTTTAATTGTTGATGGGATGTTAAAACCTATAAATTTAAACCACATGATATGTCGGCCCCGTTCTTGACAGTTTTTCAATCTCTGTAAAACTGTTATACGCATTGTTATAAGTGTTACAAATCAAGAGGAAAGAATTTTTGCTTGATTTTGCTGAAGTTTTAGAACTTGTGGCAATTATAGATAAGACAAAGACACTCACAAGGACACACTCACGCTGACTCGCACACATCCTCATCCTCATCATCAAGGACACTCACACTAACTCGCACACATCATCATCATCCTCATCATCAACAACATCATCCTCCTCATCCTCATCCTCTTTATCATCATAACCATTATCATCATCATCGTCATCTTCATCATATCAGCAGCAGCGGGGGCAATCATTCGTCATTCATTATACTCACATTCATAACCACGCCAGAACCTTTTTCACCCTCATTCACCCAGGCAAGACTTATCAATATAAAGGTATATCATTTAATTTGAAATCAATAAACTGATATACATGTATCTTAACATGACCTGTTCTAGTGATGACCTCTTAATAAATCTGCTCTACGTTTAAACGCTAGTGATAAATACTTTCCTAAATTATTATGTTCTTTGGTGTTTTCGATTTTAAGTAATTGAACGAATTTAAACATACTAAGCCTTTTGAAATGATATTGCTTTATGAATTTGTGTTTTTCACATCTCAAAAGACGGAGAATCTGAATGATTAGTTATTGTTCTATTTCCATATAGTAGAGTTTTCCCTTTCAAATTAAAAAAAAACAAAACATTTTAAATTTTCCCTCGATTAGTCACTGTGATCTACCCCTCATGAAACATGCTCAAGCTCTGGAAAAGAAAGAATCGTGTTTCCTACAAAAAAAAAAAGATATCGTATGCAGTTGTTCGGCAGACGATATACTATGCCTACACGTGAACCTTGACATTTAATTTATTTAAATGTTGGCACTCAGTTGTCCCACAACAATTATAGTGACATACATGTGTATACTTGCCGATCACGGCATTTTGCAGATCTAAATGTTTCGTACAACTACCATAATTATGAGATTAGTGATTGGTTATTTCTTGACTAGTCTATTTTAAAACATTCATGTTTAGTAAGCTGTTGTTATTGTAGATTACCTGGAAGTTCCTATTCACTTCTGTTGTGTACGTATATACATACGATGACAGATGATATATGTCATCTGAGGTTTAATTACCTCGTTTAATTTTTTGATTAAATGCTGAAGGGTTTGTTTGCTTGTAGCGCCAGTAAAATAGAAGTACCGTGTATAATTGCATTGCTAAATGTTTGAACTATCGACACATTATTTGTCCACAAAGATCACTACATACACTGTACATGTTTAAACTAAGTATAAAGTCGGCATCAGATCCGCGCTCTCGGAAGGAGGAAAATACCCTATCTCCGACACACATACACGCATACACAACTAGCATGGAGGCACGTTCTTAAATGATTTCAGTTGTTGAAAGGACGTTAAATCCTATAAAATTAAACAACTTGAGATATCGGCCCCATTCTTAACAGTTTTTACATTCTCTGTAATACTTGATATGTGTGTTACGCATTGTTATAAGTGTTTCAAAACAAGGGGAAAGAACATGTGTTTGGTCTGGTTTTATTTTGTTTAAAGTCCTATTAACAGCTAAGGTTGTTTATTTTACCTATATTCAACGTAATAGTACTTACACTCTACCCTTTATATTTTAATTATTTTTCACATCTACCACGACTGAACGACTAGTAATTATTCTATTTCCATATAATTTAGTGGAAAAACGATATTTGAATATTTCCTTGATTAGTCATGTTTCACTCTGACATGATTAATCTCTGGAAAAAAGAAAGCTTCGTGCTTCCTACCATAAAGATATATTATGCAGTTGTTCGACAGAAGATATACAATGTCTGCACGTGACCCTTCATATTTATTTTTTTGGAGTGTTGGCACACTGTTGTCCCAAATCAAATAGTGTGACATATATGTGTATACTTGCTGATCACGACGTTTTGAAGATGTGAATGTTTCGTACAACTACCATAATTGGGAGAGTGGTGATGTGTTTTTTGTTGACTAGACTATTTCAAATTTATTCATATTAAGTAAACTGTTGCATTTGTCAATTACTTCTTTTATTAGTAAAGGTATACATGTATCTAGATCGGAAGTTCCTATTCACGTCTGTTGTGTACGTATAAACACACGATGATAGAAGAAACCACTTTCTCTGAGGCGTGAATGCCTCGTTGAGTTTTTCGAATAAATGCTAAAGCGTTTGTTTGCTGTGTATAATTGCATTTTTACATGTCAACAATTGAATATTTTTTCTTTATTTGAACTTTTGGCACATCCTATGCCCAGCAAGATCACTACATACATGTTTAAACTTGAAAGTCACGGCGCTCCCAAGAATGTATTAAATACACATTAACCCATAAACATTGACGTTCACAGGTAAAGATATTTTATTATGTTGTATCCCCTGACCTAGAAGGACGTTTCGTAGTTCGTGTGTTGTAGGTGTTAGAACAAACATGACATCGAAATGTGCCTCCCATCCTGCTAATCTGGCAACAATTTTGTGTGAAACCTGCAAGAGGAAAATATGTTTGGAGTGTAGCAGCCATGAAAAGCATACACAAATACAAATGAAGGAAGTTGATAAAGCTATAGGTGAGTTAGCTTCCGAACAATATTATGTCATTAATGCTATCAAATCACTGGAAAAGACAGCAAAGACAAGGATGGATAATGTTATTCAAGAGGTGCAAAAGACCGGTAACGAAATGGTTCAGAAGATTGCGAATTATCGTCAAAATGAGACAGAAACAACGAAATTAATAGATGACATTTTGAAGGGAACAAGTGGTTCGATCGAAGAAAAATACCTGAAAGCAAAGGAGCTGAAATCATCTAAAAGTCAATATACGCGCTCCAAGCGTCTAGAGTTTATCCAGTCAGAGTATTACATGCACAGTATACCTAAAGTAATTGGTCGCTTAGAATGGGTAACTGAAGATCAAGAACTTGCCGAGCTTTGTTCCTTCAATACTTCAAAAAAAAATTTTATCAGGTCGATCTGGCCCGTCGACTCATCGAAGGCATGGATACTGCATTACGACGGCGAAGCAATACATCTCATAGATTACAACGGTCAAATCCTTGAATCACGGAATATGGGGGAGCGCGTTGATGACTTCTGCTTATCTCCCGTCGGTGATGTACTATACACAACATGGAATGGCTGTGAGCTAAAGAAATTACCAAAGGGCGAAGAGTCGTTATCTCTGCACAAATTCGATCCAGCTTACACCACAAGAGGCCTTTGCTTCAAAGGTGAAGATGTCATAGTGTGCCTGTGTTCGAAAAGCCAATCGAAACCGACTAGGTTGGCGAAGATGTCTATTTCAAATAGAACAGCTAAAGAACTTGAATGCACTGCGCAAAGCGGCTTCTTCGAACCTGGTCGTGTGAGCTGTACTCTGGGTGGTGTCATGGCTGTCATCGACTGGAAGGATACTGGTCGATTCGTAAACGTAATTGACAGGGACGGAAACAGTATATCAACTTGGAAGGGGGAAATGAAGTCAGAATCGAACATTTCTCCATTTGCACCATTTGATGTATCCTTCTGTAACATCAACAACGAAAAACGATTTCTCGTTACACTCACGGGGTCTGGTTGGAACAAGGTTTGTTCCGTAGATGTGAGTGGCAAAAATGCAAAGTGCATCTACACTGCAGAAGAAAGATCTTGTAATGGCGCAATAGCAACAGATCCGGATGGCCACATTTGGATTGGTGACGAAAAAGGTAGAATTCACATCATGGCGGTTTTAGCAAAGGCATAAATATAAACAGGACGAATACTTGAACAAAATATTAATTATATTTATAAACACTACACTAGGCTACGACAGTTTTTGTTCAAATGAGGATTATTTTCAGAGAAAAAACAATTGATCAGCTACATACTTATTCCTTAGCATGTGTTTGATCTGATTTTCCTTGCGGGATGCAATAGATATTGCATTTGGTATCGCATGTATTAAAGAATACCAATAAATGAATGCGTCACTTTACTCGCAGATATATTTATACATAATATTTTGCAGTAGTCACACTATATTTTGTCTTGACGTTGACGATTTAAACAAAAGCATGGCAAGGATTGTATCTTCTGTGAAAATGAATTTAAGAAGTGATATGTTGAAGGTGGGGTCAACATTTGGCTCCCATTTTGATTTCTTTTATTCATTTGCCATTTTTAGTTGCATAGAAATAATCAATAATTGCATAAATAATTATTATTCATAATTACTACTTATAACCGTAGTGGACCTCCTTACGAAACACCAGGTTGTGTGACGAGAGTATTATGATAGTGTAAAGTGTATATAACTACTGTTATTTTGATACTAATATGTCATTGGTATATATATAAAGTAAGTGTAGTGATAATTTTAATTAGAAGAACATGCAAAATGTTCACAAAATTTTAAATATAACCAACATCGTCAACTTACCTATGTATAGTTACAATGGCAATCTATATTTTAAACTTCTTCAAAAACTGTCCATATATATTCTGTCTACAGAATTATTTTTATATAATATCAAAACCGGTAAAGTACTTTTTAAGCATGCCAAACATGATAGATGCCCAATTTCATATAATCATGGACATTTAATCATCAATGCAAATATGGTAAATACCGATTTTTTTTTATATCATACTAAAACATTTTATTATATTACGCATGTTTTAAAGTTATTTGAAGCAGTAATAACTCATTAATATGTATTCTGTCAAAGTAATATTTCCTCAGGGGAAGTACTTAAGGCTGAAGTTGTGTTATAGACGAAGATATGCAATTATATAAAAACAATAAGATACTCTTTATAGTAAAAATATTATACACTTTATTATACCCCCGCAACTAAGTTAAGGGCGGGGGGGGGGGGGGGGGGGGGGGGGGGGGAGTAATTGGAATCAGCTTGTCTGTCCGTCAGCTTGTTGACGTCGGGTATCGTACGTGCTAGGGGAGCGGTGTGTGGATGTTGGGTCATTAAGCAATAGTTGCACCGATAAAACACATGCTTTTCTGTTTTTAGTCTCTCACCTTTTTTATCTGTAATTTTTTTTAAAGGGGGGGGGGGGGGGAGCTTTAGGTGTTCACTCCGTCCACCCGTCCTTCAGTCCGAGGAGTTTTTTCGGGACATAAACTATTTCACACCTGGAGTAACCAGATTTCGTATATAAGGACATATTTGGATTGCAGTAGTGCAAACATCTGGACACTGTGACCTATGACTTGACGTTTGACCTTTACTTTTGAAAATGTTTGTCCAGGGCATATCTTCTATCCTGTTTCACCTGGAGTAACCAGATTTGGTGTACAAGGACATCTGGGGAGTGCAAGAAGTATGTATCGGATACTTACCTAACAGAAGGTACATCCTGAATTAAGTGAACTGTTTGTTGAATGTAGAAATCTTTACCAGTGGGGGACTATGGATTGTCTTTCAAAACTTTGTCTTATCAAAATGTTAAACATTTCTCAACATTTTGATAAGAACTTAAGAAATTCGTGGTTTACCTTGGATTCATGATGTTGGCATGGAAATTGGGTGCAAACAGGTGTCTGTGTCTTTCTTTTGTTGTGTGGAATATGCCCTCTCTGAAGTCCATTTGTTTTGGAAATTTTAGCCAGCGTTCTCCCCATTTTTGAAATGAATGGTGGGTGTTGAGATGTTTTGTCATTATATACATCTGTGCGGATGGGGTAGTGTGTTATTGTTGATTGTTTACACAGGCAATTGACAGTTTATGGCATTATCTTTCCCCTATCCCCATAGCTCTCCCAGTGGTGTGGTGAGGGCCTGTCACTAACCTTGTTTAAGTAGCAGCTTACCAGTGTAGGTACATATCAAACAACCATTAATGGTCTGGGTCCTGTAAGAAACCTTGAACAATATTAGCAATATATGGAGGTCTATAAATATACATTAGTTGATCTATGGCAGGTTAATTAAAAATAAATTGAAAATGTCTTGCTTCTGACTGTATAGGTCATCGGGACAAGACATTTCTCCATAACCAATAGTTGCATACCCACCAAACTTCACAATTGTACTTGCTGTTGAATATACTTTCAAAAAATAACTTACTTTTAACATTTCAAAATGTCCCTATCTAAAATTAGTTCCGGCTAATTACTGGGCCACTGAAGACGTTTAATAAGGAACTGATGACATTTTTTTTAGTTAAATGAAATGTCCAGGTATATAACTTTTGAAAAATGTATACTTTTGATATATTTCCATGTCTGTGTGCGTATTTGCACAGGGGCAAAATGTCTGGGGGCGTTTCTGTTTTGGGTCACCGGTTTTGCTTGTAAACTTCCGGTTGTCAGCTTCTGGACGCTTTGACACTCCAATATGCCATTAAACCTATCAAAAAAAGTCATTTTGTAGTCTTTGCAAGGTATGTATTTATGAATTTAGACAGTTGTCACTGGTGTTGAACTTCAAATATTAAAGTTAATAGCTAAAATGTTTGGTAATAACACATAGTAAATGATTTAGTTGTGTGAGTCCTGAAGCATGGGTGTCTTCGCTATCGGTTTACATACGTGATGTAGCTAATTTGCCAGCAGTAGGGCCTAGGAATTTAATGGTTTTGTACAATATTTACATGTATGATAGATAATCATCTGCGAGTGTTATCAAATTGTACACGCTGTTCATAAGAAAGTTAGTTGAATTGTTCACTTTATTCTATGCAACACTTACCTAATACACTTGACAACATTTATGTGATATTTAAGCATCTACGGATGCAATAAATTCTCCATCCTTTGCCAAATAAAATTATTTGAGTAGTTTGTTTATTCTACGCAACACTTATCTATACTTGACGGAGCCTCGGGTCAAAATCAACCAAATATCGACTGAACTTCGACATACTTTATAAAGTTAACAAAAAGGGACATCTCGGGTATCCGTATCTTTTGACGACCTTAGAACAAACATAGCAACAATTTGTCCTCTCCATCATGTTAATGTGCCAATACTTGTATGTGGAAATTACAAAAGCAAATATCCCTGGATTGTACTGTAGCAACTATAAAAACACAAACACATACCTTTTGCTAATCTATATACTGATCACAAGTTTATCAATGATATCAAATCAATGAAAACAAAGACGAACGAATTTAAGGCTGCTGCTATTGAAAATACGAAAAACAAATGCCGATGCAGACATGATAAGCAGCTTACAGATGCTCCAACAAATGACATAGAAACAAAACATGGATACAAGTAATCAAAACAGGAAGTAATATGATCAAGTAAAAAACAGAAAAGGAAAGGATCTGAAAACATCTACATAATCAATGTAAAAGTAAATATGCACAATTTAAACGTCAAGAATGTATTCAATCACATTATAACTTGGTACCATATATTAAAGTGATTGAACAAGTTGAATGCGAAGCAGGGGATCAAAAACCTATGGTACTTTGTTCGTTCAGGACTTCAAAAATCTATTTAAGAAAATTTTGTTTAGAAAAATTCAGACCAATTTCGATAAATATATTAAAAGAATTATCGACGTGTTCAAATCAATAAATATTCAAGTTTGATCTGCATAGAATTTTAAACAAATATTTTTGCTTTGTGTAATTTCCAGCGCTGTTATCATTGCATATTTAATAATGGTGTTTTACGGTGTTTTTAAACGCCCCAAACCGACATATGTAAATAATAACACATACACTATATGGACACGGTACAATATGCAGGTAAACATAGCCACGTTGTACTTTGACCGTAGTTTTCCTCACCCGGGGCACTTATGTAAGTCGTTGAGGTGTAGAAATCCAGGTGAAGGGTAGCTATATACCAAAACGAATGCAATTAACAAATGCTTAACGTGCAGTTGTGTTTTCATAACTGTCATACGGTATCACATATCAGCTCTTTGTGTCCGGTACAGACCAGGTACAACTCGGATCTCCCATCGAAATGTTATTTACCTGTTCCGTTTTCTAGGAGTCAGGCCACATTCTTTATGATTTAACGGTCAATGTAATACTGTGTAATACGTAATAATATATAGTATACATTATTTCATACGAGCCTATAGGATTGTTTTCATTCTGTTATATCGATTAACCTGTTCTGTTATCTGAAAGTTCGGTCCCATTCTTGACAGTTTTTCAGTCTCTGCAAAACTTGATATGTGTAATATGCAATGGTTATGAGTATAACAAATGCAGGGGTAAGAAGTTTTGTGTGGTTTTGATAGCTCACCTGGTCCGAAAGACTGTGATGGGCGTATTCCCTACCGCGACGTCCTACGTCCGTCCGTCCATCCGTCAGCTTTTTCTTAAAGCGCTACAAGTCCTAAACAGGTATATGGATTTTGACTAAATTAGGCCTGGATTATACTATGACAAAGGAGTCTGGCACGGAGGGTGTGACCTCTCTTGGTCCCAATATGGAAATTTGAGGTTCATTCTGTAAGATCCTTTTTCCTCTGTACCAGTTAAGGGATTTTATCAAAATCTTGCCTGAATCATCCTAAGGTAAGGGGGACTCTACACTATCATCACAAATGTTACTGAACTATGTGCGCTCGCTTATAGGCAGTGCCTATTTCATATTACCGCTAAACAAGACGTAAATTGATGACATTAAATCCTGCTTTCACTTTCACATTCTTCATTTCCGGTTAAGAAATACGAAACTGAGGCTTCCGATTAGGGTATTTACCGTGCACAGCTCCCGTTTATGCGGATATCACGTGTTCCAGTTAACTGTTCCAAGGGTATGTTCGTTTATGCTTAACAACCGGTTTGACCGTATATAAATGCAACAATTTCGGGTATAAATCCTGGCAGACCTGCAAATGTTTATGCAGGCCTTACAAGCAGCATCAGATTACTAGGTCCGTCGACCTTATTTAATAAACGAACAACTGTTTTCCGACTGGTTTGGCCGTTCAAACGAAAACGGCCCTGGTGTCCACACCTCTGCTGTTAAATATGTGCTTTATTACATTCAACGTTGATCTTGATTTCAAGAGCTTTTTCGATGTCCTCTGGTAGCTGTGACAGGGGTCATTGTGAAGAATTTGTCCTTGTCCACAATATCAATATTATTGATTATTTTATAGCGAGCGCTTTTTGTATCGTACGCGTGGTACACATAGTTCAAGCAAAAAGCTATATATAGTAACACAAAACGAAACTACAATACTAGGCGATTTTTTTTCTCTTTGCATCGTGCAGAACGAACTATAAAATTTGTGACGCTCTGATTGGTTATTAATAGATCAGAAGCTAAACAATCGCCGTTTTAAACATCTCTGTGGGAATAAAAAATATTTTTCAAATCGTATCTTATTTACGTGAACTTTGCAAACGTATTCGTTATGGCTTGAAGTGTTTCTTCCCTAAAACAGGTTTAAAAATTAAAGTTATCGACGTTTTTCGCAATGAAAATATTTGCGGTTTGAAAATTGCGGGCTTCATAATTTGCAGCATTATGATTGGTTGAAAAGACCGGAACAGAAAACTTCACCGGGAAGCCTCCATATATCGAACGCGAGAGAATGTCATCAACAAGGGTTTGGAGTGAATTTTACCAGTTTTGACCTCATCACAGACAAGTTTTATGTTTGACACAAAGGTCTACCAATTTGAATACGTATTTGTCACACTTTCAACAAGAAACCGTCGGCTTCACGAAAACTAGGCCTGTGCATGTTTATCAACGACAATGCTGATGATCCGACTGAGGTACATGTATATATGCACATGAGTGGGTTCAAAGTAAGTATGCGTAGCCTAGCTACTTTGCCCTAGTCGCCCGGGCAACACACTGTTTTCTGTCTGTGTTTCATATGGGATTTCCTTCTAATATCAACCATCCCTTCAACTATGATTGTCTATGGCTTCCCTTTGCCAGCAGTTTGAATATCGATATGGTCAAGGCTCACCGGACGGACTCTACCTAACGTTATTCTTCTAATGTCACGGTGTGATGATCACCGGGTCAGTTGAGAGAGGACTTTACCATCTGTTGGAATTAGTTATATACGTTAAGTGTTATTTCAAAGGTAGAGTACATTTCATGATAGATAAACCTGTATTTTCACCTGTGGTTTTATGTACACATGATCACAAGGAGTGATTATTTATACCAATTAAAAATCATATATTTCAAAAATTTCAAGGACAATGAAGCACCCTCCATGGCATCACTTTATCAGGTGAATAATAACCAATGTTAGCATAACAGCCTGGTATGTATATCCTTTTCACTGGGTGTTGCCCTTGTACATATGTATGCGTACAAATTCACAATAAAAGACAAACAGTTAAATCATAACTCACATTTATGACAAAATAAATCAATATTTAATTGCCAAAATGCTCGTCTAAACTACATGCACATTGCACAAGCATCAACATTTTTTAAAAAAAACCTGCATTTTCCCCATTTTTTACAGAATTTGTTGACACTCGCTCCGCTCGGCCATCATAAAATATAAATACTCTACGTTATAAAATACAACCTGGAATAATACCGCAAACTCTTCTACGCCTCACTCGATCTGTTTGACAAAGGAAATAATGTCCGATAAGTTCTTGCTTTCTACGCTCGGCAGTGCTTGAAATAGTTTAGTATTACATCTTTAAATAAAAAGATATTGCCTAGCTCCGCTCGGCGGGGAAATCAAAATTGTCACAATCCCTGAAATAATGGAATTCCATATATTTTTTGGTGCCAGAATGTAGCATTCACGTACAACCGACATGACAATTCTAATTTATTAGTTCTAGATAAGTGCAATTTTTTCTCTTGTTTTCTGAGTTTAAAATTTTCCGCAACACCCAATATTAATTCCTGGGTCCCCCCTGGACTCCCCCGCCCCCTCCCCACCCTTGTGCGATGTCTGAAATACACATATGCTATACTGATGTGGGTCACAACACACATATACATTCACAGGTGTAACGAACCCCTGTGGTTCAATCTAGCTGCAATAAGGTAGCTTTCTGACGACGACAGAATGTTTTTTATATATTGTGTCGTCCGGGGCAGAGGAGGCCGGGCATTAATATTAGTACTAGGTTCAATCACACCTGGGTTCGTTACAAAAGTGTAAAATACACATATGCTATATTGATAAGAGTCACAGCACACATACAAATGATATCAGCATAGCATATGGTATATTTCAGACATTTGTAACGAATTGATCCCCTGTGGTTCACGGTGGGAAGTCGAGGGAGATTCGAGAATCATTTATAAATGATAAGGCGGCAGGCCAATTGCTGGCAGCTTGTAATGTGCTAAGGAAAATACATTGCCATGCTTTTTAAATGCACAAAATGTATTTAGACGTGTTGAAAAAGTCGGCGTGGCACAAGTGTGTGAAGCGTCTTCAGATATTACCTCTAAAATTAACCTATAAAGTAAGCGGCGTCAGAAGATGTTATTCTACATCGGTTCGGTTTCCTTTAACAAGTTATTTCATCAGTTTTGTCTCTTTTATTTAATTAAAAACAACGAAACTTACAAAAAATGACAAACATCAAGAATTCAATTAAGTCCGCTTTACATGTATATGTACAATGTCTTTTACCATGAACGTTATTATTTCTAATATTTGTTCTATCCTTTAATTTTAACTGTATGTAATGAAGATTTTAATAACACTTATTTTTTGTAAACAAATAATGCATGGTAATAAATGATAAATGCATATTTGACAACCTTTTGATTTTTTTTTATGGGGGAGAAGCCGTGTGCTCAATATCAAAAATACAAAACATGAATAATTATAAAAGATGTGTATATTCCCCTTAGGTAAAAAAAAACACGTTAGAGCGTCAATCGTTTTTTGAGTTGTTCTTTCTGATGCAATCATTGGTTAGAATAGTTGAGCAAGTTTACTGGCTGAAAATTGTCAATTCTAGCACGTAATTAGGTAGCAATCTAATTCCGTGGTCTGACCTATGAGTCGAAAGGTGTTAAGGGAACGTTACTCACGAGATCTGGAAAAATATGCTACATGTAGATATGATTCGTCATTTCACCAAGGAATTAAACCAGAGTGACTGTCCTAGGTCCATGAATTTGACTAATTTTCATATGTTTCACTTTTCGAAACGTGTGAAATAATCAGTTTTTAAATATGAAAATGAAAAATTGGTTAACTGATTACATGTAACGGTTTAGTCAATTTTCAACCACATGTATAATCCATTTAGATATGTGGTCACAAACACCAGCAATAGACCATTAATATACCTGGTCAAAAAACTCTATCTATAGATCATTGATATATCTGGTCACAAACTCTAATTATACTATAAACCACTGAAATACCTGGTCATAATCACTAATTATAGTTTACTGAGTTACATGTACCTAGTCACGAACAGTAACAGACGCACTACCTATAGACAACTGAGATACCTGATCACAAAAAATATAGTTAACTGAGATACCTTGACACACAAACTTACTATAGACCACTGGGATACCTGGTTACAAACTCTCACTATAGATTACTGATATACCTGGTCACAAACACCTACATTAGACTATTGACGCAACACTTCATCAGAGATCAAGTCCATTTAGGATTTTTTTTTTTTAAATATCACATTTGTGAGGTGTTTACATATTTGAGTCGTTGGTCTGTAAACAACTTCAAGGACGAGCACTGCTTTAATGTTTATTGCATGCATAGCCTTACGCATCCAGGCATAGACAGGTGTAAAAGTTAAGTGTATAATTTACAAAATTAGGTAAAATGTAGTATGGCAGGTTTTGACTCTATTGTATTGGAGGTAATTTAAAAAAACCTTGCTGCTGTGAACACTAATCATTAATATTAATTTCTCTTGAGCAAGTCTAAGTAATTTCATAACTGACGCACCCTTAAAAGCGTTTAACGTTTTGATGTATTGGTTTTGTGCATCCAATTAAGTGTGTTATAGTCATATGAATTGCATATCTTCTGATGTCGATTACTTCTTATTCCCCGCTTTCACCGAAACGGGTGTGTCCGTTTTTCTGTCACGCTTCGTTTCCGTGCAATAACTACAACAAATGTTAACCGATATTCTTCAAACTTGGTCACAGGATTAAATGCATTAAGGGATCGGCCAAGTTCGATGGCCACTTTCAGCGGACCCGATTTGACGGAGTAAGGTTCCTTGGATAATGAAACGTCAGTATCTGCCGCGCTTCGTTTCCGTGCAATAACTACAACAAATGTTGACCGATTTTCTGCAAACTTGGCCACAGGGTTAAATGCCTTAAGGGCTCAGCCAAGTTCGATTACTTTTAGGGGACCCCATTTGGCGAAGTTATGGCCCCTTGAATAACGAAAAACATCATCTGCCGTTTCTGTTCATTAACTCTAGCAAATATTATCCGATTGTCTTCAAACTTAGTAACAGGGTTCAACGCATTAAGGGCTCGGCCAAGTGTTTTGACAACCTCAATAATGTTAACCTACAATATGTCCTGACAGCGGGGGATATCAATTCCACGAATTTGTTGTGATATTAATTTTAAAGATATAGTTTGAAGACGCTTCAAGATTAATAGATTTCTTTATATACGTGTGCCACGCCAACGGTCGAAAAAATCAATTTAACAGAACTCGGTCAATTTTTCAAATATCTAGCTGAAGTTTGGTACAAATAGGTGTATCATAGTCATATGAATAACACACAGGGGCTCGATGTCGGGATACTTTCGGTTCGTAATAAACTTATACAGCAACACTTTGTATCCGGTGTTTATAAACATTCTACAAATTGAGGGTAACGAGTTTTTTTTTTTTAGAATGTGTATAAACACCGGATTAGATCACAAGTGTTGCTGTTATTTATTGGTGTGTATAGGTTTATTACTAACCGAAAGTATCCTGAAACCGAACCGATGTAGAATAACATCTTCTGACGCCGCTTACTTTATAGGTTAATTTTAGAGGTAATATCTGAAGACGCTTCACACACTTGTGCCACGCCGACAATCGTAAAAAAATCATCAGAACTGTGTCATTTTTTCTAACATCTAGCTGAAATTTGGAATATATACTAGCGGAAAAAAGAAACTGTGCATTCCTAAAATGTGTTATAAAAATAAATGTGTATGACGTAGAACAACAAGGTTTCAGGGAAAATTTATATGTTATTTATTAACAGTTGCATTCCATTTTCCACGTTATAGAATCAACAAGTTCTGCTCAGGAGTGACGTAAACACAGCAGGGGTCAATAATGAGTTCACAAAGGTAATACTTCGTAGGTTCACCGTTTGCCTGAATGCATGCCTGGCACCGTCGCCTATCAGACGGTTCAAGAATGCTTGTCGGATGGCATTCCATATCTGTACCAACGCTGCAGCCAAATCAGCCAACGTCACCGGTCGATTAGGTAATGCACGTAATCTGCGCTTCATTTCATCCCAGACGTGTTCAATGGGCGACAGATCGGGATACAGCAGGCCAGGGCAACACGCCAACGTTCTGCTGAGCCAGAAGGTCCATAGCGACACGAGCTGTGTGTGGCCTGGCGTTGTCCTGCTGTAGCGTAATGTGACGTTGCTGACCTTGCACTAATAGAACGACGTGGGTCCGGAAGATCTCGTCACGGTAACGTAGCGCGTTCAAATTTCCGTTAACAACCACCAGAGGCGTTCTCCCGTTGGCTGTGATGTCGCCGAAAGAACGCCGTTGTACCACACACGCGTCACGGAAACGTCCTCCAACGCGACGATACACTCTGGAACGGCCGTCACTACTATCCAGGTGGACTCACGGACTCGTCCGTAAAAAAAATGCCTGCCCAATCCCGTCGAGTAAATCGCAGATGCCTTCTTCTGCGCCAGTCCAGACGTGCTACACGATGACGTGGCAGAAGAACTGGGCGGATTACAGGACGTCGCTGACGGATAGCTCGTTCACGCAATCGGTTCCGTACAGTTCTCGGACTTATTGGTCCGTGCAGTCAAACTTGCCGTTTGGAAGCGATATCTGAAATGGACAAGCCGAATATGGTTGTCCTGTTGACGTGACGTCACACGTGGACGTCCCGCACGAGGACGATCGCCGACGTGGCCAAACTGTTGATGTCGTCTCCACAAATCCCTGATTGTGTTTCGATGGACAATAACACGTGTAGAAACAACGGCTTGGCCCATACCAGCTTTAAGCATACCAATAATCCGGAGGCGGTCATTTTCATTGAGCCTCGACATGGCATTAATCACAAATCATATAAGTATATGTATCCTTGTTTATTTGTTCTTTACTGCATTCATACAACAACAGGGCATTCAAACGTATTGGTAGGCAGTGAGTATTACATTGATGATTTGTGAACTTCTGCTAGGATTCTGTATTTGTTATCAAAGTCTTGGTGTTGACCTGTTGTGAATGCCTTTTGTTCGTCATAGTAATCTTTAAACCACTTAAGTTGATTTTTGAAGAAAGTTCCATGGTCAAAGAAAGCCAAATTTATGAATTACATGTGGATCTGATCTGCCAGGAGTTTGAGCCCAAAAGAGGTCAAATTGACTAAATTTTCAAAAGTCTTCTTATTCAGGCACCGAGATGCTAAATTTCAATACTCTTCATTGATGGAAAGGACCTGCAGTCCTATTTCAAATATTTGAATATTTTGCCACCTCTGGATCATTCATTCCTCATTGAGAAAGGGTTAATGTTTAGGCTAAAACAAAACAAAAATGTTTTTCAGGCAACATTGCAGAGAAAAATAGGTTTGTTACATGATATGATACTATTTACTCGTTCAACTTGACCTACAATTCAGACTCGAACGCCACACTGTATATTAACGCGATTGTACTTGCATTTCTTGCCAAACAACGATTCGTCAATTAAAACGGTTCCTGGCAGCTTAATATTTTCATATTGAAGATGGACATATTATTTATGAAATTCTCGGACGATGGAGGCCCATTCGACAGTGGTTTTTTTATAGATAATGCCTGCGAGTGCAGCGGTTATAAACAACGTGTGAACATCCAAAGAGGTACTATTGAGCTCCAACATGACGCGTATGTTCAATTGAGACCATTCATAGAACGAAACGTTACGGTAGGACAATTTGTGGGATCTATATTTTATACAGTTCCGTGTGAAACCTTTGGTTTTGTTGGTCATTTTGCGTGGTGCCATTCGTCCTGGCATGCCGGACCAACGAGGTTTGACAGAAGACCATTCCTATGACACCAGTCAAATACCTTAATATCATCAAGAAGGCAAAGTGCATAAACGTTCGAGGGATTAATGAAATCGACAAAAGTTTTTCGCGCGATATCAGTCGCTTGCTGTCAGAGGTAACTGTATGCATGGTCATCAAGCTGTCGTGAACCTATGACCTGCATCACAAAATCAGAAATCGTAATACAAATCTACTTCATCGAAAGTGTTAACGTTGATTATCGTTGCCTCAAATATTTTCACTGGACATTTAATTCTAAAACAATATTTTTTTTTTATTAAAACACTGAACAGAACTAAATGATAACTGAAGTAATTGTGTATATTGTACAGTTTAATACAGTACGTCTGTAGAAACAAACTGAATACTCTATATGTATTCTCAATAATTTAATAACAACCATTTCTTCAATTTTTAAATAAGTTAAAACTCAAATTTGACGGCTTTTATCGATGTTCAGATGTATTAAACATTATAAATTTAAACAGAATTAAATGCACAGAAATCTTGGTAAAAGAGATGCGCCAACAAACTAAATAAAAGCATCTGTCCCTTAGTCGAAAACAATTTTGGAAATATTTCTTTGATGAAACTCTCTCACTTGCGTGTTGAGAACGTCTAAGGTAGCCGTTAGGTACGTGTACCTGTTTGTGATTTTAAACGCAAACAGAGCTTTTTCTGAATTGTCCGTCTTTAAAAGCCCGAAGAGAGCAGTCATATGTCCCTTGGCGCTTCCGTCCCTCAACAGGCACATGAATGTCGACCACTCAAATACAGTGTTGTGATTAATGAATTTACCCATGCAAATGAAGCAACAATATGACTAAAATGCATGGTCTACCCTGATCAGGACTCGAATCCGGATCTTCCCAAATTAGTTTGGAATGCTTTTAATTAAGCTACCAGGATATCATATTCATTATCTATGAACTGTTTTGAAGAAACTTGGAAATAAATTCAAATCGAATTCGATTTTAGAATAAAAGTATTGCAATTTTTTTCATCAGGTATATTTCACAGTGCCAACAATATGTTGGATGATACTTGATGGTACCACAAGGCCAACTCAGCACAAACAATTTATCTGTCAAGAAAACCTAGAAAATATAAACACCAACATACTGAAGAGAATCCTGTCCTCCTCCGTTATCGTGTTTGGCTGAATATGGCGATGCATTTTGTGAGCAGAGGTCTCGAGTTTCACATACAACTCGTTCAATTTTCTGAAACATGAAAATGGAAGAGAATACGTGGTAATAACACAGAAACACCAGCAGAGTAGACTAAAACATGTTGGGGCACTATTCGCTGGGAAACTGATGTATTCCGTGCAAGGAAAACAATCCCCCGTTAAAGCTCTCAGGGACCCCTTTTCAATCACTGCAGGGAGGAGGCACGTCGTCCCCCGCAGGTGTTCGTTACAAACGTCTGAAATACACATATTTTATACTGATATGTGTGCTGTGAGCCAGCATATGTGTATTACAGACATTTGTAACGAACAACTGTGCTTCGAACAACTGCCATATTAAGGCATTTGATACATTTGACGTTTCATGGTAACCCAATATACAATGTTGCTGGTTGAAATATTATTGTGTATATGATAAAGTGCCAATATTAAAAATAATCTATCGATTTGAAATCCTTCTTCTAGCGTAGGGATAAAGGGATTTCATCCTTATTTAGTCTGGAGCATCCTTAGGGCCAAGGGGCCGAATAGGGGAAATAGAGGTGCATGTTAACCTTTAAAATCCTTCTTCTACCATAGGAATTAAGGGATTTTATCCCAATTTGGTCTGGAGCATCCTTAGGCCAAGGGTATTTGTTTTAAACGATGGGTGTGGTCCCCCTAAATGCAGAGGAGAGGGCCCAATTGGGGAAATAGTGGTGGTAACATATTTGAAATCCTCCTTCTACCATAGGGATTACTACATGTTATCCCAATCGCTATATCTCCAGAAATACTGGATGGATCTTTCTGAAATATGAACATAAATTACCTTCCATAGAGTGCTCTTTCTTTACCTTAAACCAAGTACATGTACTTTAAACATATCCAGGTGAACATTACAGGCCCTCTGTGCCTCTTGTTTCTATTGTCACAAAGAAATATTTTAACAAGCATTTACCTGTATATACATGTTATTATCAAGCAAGCCGTGTGAAATTTAGAATGATATGATCAGCTGCCATGTTTTTTTTTGTGATTAGCCGAAATTGAAAAGAAGCTTGCGAATGTTCGTCTATAAGAGACAGAAACAACCAAATTAATAGATGAAATCCTGAAAGGAAATGATTCGGACGAAGTAAAATACATGGCAGCGAAGAATCTGCAAAGATCTAGAAGTAAATATTCACAATCTAAGCGTCTAGAGTTTATTGAGTCACTGTATAACTCGGATATCATACGTCAAGTGATTGGCCTCGTTGAATGGGTAGCTGAAGATCAAGAACTTGCCGAGCTTTGTTTCTTCGAGACGTCAAAAAGCATTTTCATCAAGTCGATTTGGCCTGTTGATTCATCGAAAGCATGGGTACTGCATTACCAGGATACAGCAATTTATGTCATAAATTGCAACGGGAAGATTCTTGAAACACACAATTTCGGGGAGCCCATTGAGGACTTCTGTCTGACAACTAAAGGGAACGTACTATACACACCCTGGAATGGCTGTGACTTGAAGAAAAGTACAACTGACAACAAAGGGATATCTCTGCACAAATTCCATGAAGCTTATAACACACGAGGTATTTGCCTCAAAGGTGAAGATGCCATAGTGTGCCTTTGTTCGAAAAACAAACGGGAACCGCCGATGTTAGCAAAGATGTCTATTGCAGATAAAACAGCAAAAGACCTGGGGTGCACTGCAAATACTGGCTTTATGGAACCTGGTCGTGTGTGCTGTTCAAGCAGTGATATCATTGCGGTCATTGGAGTGATACTGGTAGATTCCTAAAAGTGGTTGACCGATATGGGAAACATGTGTGGACTAGGAGGGGGCAAATTAAGTCGGGGCCAAACATTTCTCCATTTTTACCCTTTGATGTGTCGTTCTGTAACATTAACGACGAGAAACGATTTCTCGTCACACTCCAAGGTTCCAATTGGAACAAAATTTGTGCTTAAGATGTGAATGGAGGAGCCGCAAAGTGCATCTACACGGGAGACAAAGATTCTTGTGATGGCGCCATAGCAGCAGATCAGGAAGGCCACATCTGGATTGGTGATCAAAAAGGTAGAGTTCACATCATGAAGGCTGTAAAAAGTAAGGGATAAAGTGAGAGAAGGATTCCTTCAACAAACCATTGATGTAAATTACACAGACTATCCATGAGTTAATGTTAACAATTCTGATGAAATTTTGTAAAATAGAATATAGAATATAGATTATCCTTGAAATATTAGTTGTTTTGGGGGAGTTTAAGCATTTTTGAAATAAATTTCTAGTTGGGATGTTTTCAAATCATGGATGTGTGCACGGTGTTCAAGCAATGTTTGCATAATGCAAAAACCTATACAATTATGGTTTGCACAACTGTCCCAGGTGTACCCTGAATGATTTGAGATATGACTCTATGAAAATACTTCATTTCATAAAATGAAAGGTCAAAAAAGGGCAATTGTCGTGATTGCCTTCGTTTCCAAGACATTGCAATTTTTCTGAAAAATCATACATTTGCCTCATTGGCAATCGTCTCGATATGGATACATGTAGCTCACATATGTGACGTCACAAGTTCAACGCTGTCAAAACAATAAGGCAAAATACAGGGAGGCATCGATCGTGCTATATATGTGATATGCTCTGTCGTCACTTACTTGTGTAAATGATGAAATGAGTTCATATTGAAAAGGCAAACGATGTGCTGTATGCGGGTGCACGAACACGCTATCTTTTAACGAATATTATACTTTTTATTGTTCAATTGATCACAGTGAGCCCCTATACACAAATAACACATTAAAATTGAGTCAAATGTAAGCGCACCAAACCAATATTTTATTTCTACGCTTATCAAGTAGAATGATCGTTTATCTAAAATTTCCTTAAATACATTTTTATGAGAGGATTTTCCTACTGATTAATTAGAAAATGCATATATGAATGAATACAATTAGAAATTTATGATGTGGAAAGTCAAAATACCCTAAAAGTTTTAACAGCTAAACCTGAAAAGTTTGTATTTATTTTACCTCTGACTATGGTCACAGCGACCTTATGACAGTGCACTGCATACCTTCTCTTGGTGATGCAGATATACTGCAATTTTTTTTTAATCTGAATCTAAATCTTATTCTTCTATAGTGTATTCTCTGATTTCGAGAGTAAGTTTGAACCAAACCGAAACTCGATTGTTTGAACTATTACCTGTTTACGGTAAAAAAAAAACTTTAAAGATATTGAGCAAACTTCCTCATAACTCTCTGAGACCTTTCAGGAAAACATACATTTCAATTAACAATTTTTAAGTAGACAACAAGTACATTATTGCATGTTCTATTTTTATCAGGTATCTGCAGTAGGGATTTTTTTTTGCAAGGGTTTTATTTGTACACAAGTTACATAGGTTGTGTAACGACCTTATTGCTATAATAAGTAGGAATGTGCAGCTGAACTTCTGACATTACCTGGGCTTACATCTTTGTTGTAGTAACGTAGTCGATTTTTTTTTTAAAATTCTATGACATATGTTGTATATATATTTTTCATCTTCATTTGAAAATATTAATTATCATAATAATAATATTTTTGCAGTGAAAATTAACAGGAAAACAAAAGTAACGAGACATCTTTCACATAAATCACCGTTCACAAACAATTGCTACACAGCATACTCAACAGATACTAATGACAACAACAAGTATAGTATACATAAATCTTACTGAGTTATATATAAAGTAAACATAATGGATGTTGCCAGGGATGAGGGGCCCTGGATTCAACCCCCGAACAATAATATTGTCCTCATGCAGGAGGTCTTTCTCACGCCATACACCTTTTATCCATTTAATATGTCGATTTCGTATACATATATATATATATATGTTCCTATTGTGAAGAAATGGAGAGACATTCAATATCAAAACAAATTGCAATATTACTGATAATAATTATATACATAGTATTTAATAATATCTAAAATAATCCGCATTCGCTCTACATATATACTCACCCATGTTGTGTTATAAATAATTTCTTTACAATATGAAGACATTCTATTGTAAGTACCAAAAAATCGCACCGTTTCAATAATTAACGCTCACAATGAGCAACAACACGTGTAGTTTTACCCCAGTTATAAAAACTTGAAACGTTATGAATAAGTATAAACTGTTTGTGATATAAGTTGTGTTGTATAATTGCATTAAATAAACAGCTATCTGGAGGAGATAATAGCACATTGTTATTCTTTATGCAAGTTAGAGAATTTAGGAAGTTCAAAAATACACATCTTCCATTTGTAACACATAATAAATACACACATTGATATTGAGAATCTAGCAGAGGGAGAACCCGTCCGCTCAAGCCTCACAATTATAAGTAATTAATCGTTGAACCACCTGCTCAGATATATAATGTGCATAACATGGTCCAGTATTGTTTGCTTTGTTTCTGACTTTCATCTGTGGAGTGATGCAGTTGTACTGATTGTGGTTTGTATAAAATGTGATCTTTTACAGTGCGTACGCATTTTTATGCATAATTTCCTTGAAATTGATCCTTATTTCTTTCCCCGTTATCTAGCATGAGGTCATTGTTGTTCAATGGAAAATTAGAAGATGCATAATCTACACCAATTTACATACTAAATTCAGGCACCCTCTTGCCCACCTGCTGTCATCCCTTTGATATCATACCTGGACGTGGGTATAAAGGTGTGTCTTGGGACTCATGCTGTCAGCACTAGTCACATGTGTGTTTAGTGATATTTACCTCTACATAAATTCCACACATTAGAAAGCTAAGGGAGTGGATCGAAATAACAAATTTGATAAATAATAATTTGTGTATGTTATAACTCATTTATGTTTTCGAGATAAATATGATTCAGCACCTCATACATAATTATTGTATGAAATAGGTAACTGTTTGTCTTTATATTGCTATTTATTTGAACTGTCGATCTAACATAAGGAAGACACAATTTCGTCAATTTTTGATCATTCGGTAATATTTAGCTTATGCCATACCGCGGCCTGGAACATACTTGAGCGAAGGGGATTCAAATTTGCACCCTGGGTGCAGAGGGACGGGGCCTCACGGGAATAAACTAAGAGGGAAAATCTTTAAAATCCTTCTTCAGTAAAAAAAGAGTTATTTCATTCTTTGGTCCAGAGCTTCATATAGCAAGGTGGGACTCAATTTGTTTTAATAGGGAGTTTGGTCACACTGGATGCAAAGAGGAAGGGTCTAGTAGAATGAACATAGTAATACATCTGCTTCAGTTTAATTGGAAGGATTTTAAACAAAGTTTGTGTACGGCATCCTTTGGCAAAGGGGACTCACTTTTGTTTCAATGGAGGGTTGCGTTTAGGGGATGGGGCCCTACAGGGGAAATTAGGGTTACTGTTTAAAATACACTCCAGTTCATGGAGGCAGAAAGAAGGGACCTATTGAGGGACCGGTGTTGCTGTAAAAAATATAGCAGACACCTAAGATGAAGTTATTTTTCAAAACATTTTTCACTGATATATTTCCGTATTTATGAACCGTAGCAGTACCAGTATATAGTTTCGAAATATAAATAATCTGGCACAGAATTTGGTTACGAAATGGTGCTGTTCAACGACAACATTATGGGATAAGTTCTCACTGTAAAGTGAAGAACATGACTGAAGAGGCAGAAGATCGGGACCGTATATGGGGAAATAGAGTTAAAACCTTTAAACTCCTTCTACCATTGGGATTTAGGGATTTCATCTCAATTTGGTCTGGAGGATCCTTCGGCCAAGGACACCCAATTTCAAATAAACAGTGGGTGTTGCCCCCCTTGCCATAGAGGCGCGGCCCAATAAGGGAAATAGAGGTATAACCTTAGAAATTCTCCTTCTACCATAGATATTACGAGATTGTGTCCCAATTTTGTCTCCATTAAGTTGTCTAGTAGTGCCTATTACTATAAGGTTGTATTCATTAAAACAAGATGGCTACCAGGCCGCCATTTTGGATTTTGACATCTTTCTGAAATACGTACATAAAGTACCTTCCACGGAGTGCTATTTCGTTACCTCATAACAAGTACTTTAAACATATCAAGGTGAGCATTACAGGACCTCTTGGCCTCCTGTTTCTATTGTCACAAAGAAATAATTTTGACATCCGTGTACATGTTTATACTTAACAAGCATGCCGTTTGAAGATTAGAAAGATCTGATCAGCTGCCATGGCCTTTTGTTATTAGCGATTGGTAATTTCTGGACTAAATAATTTCAAAATATGTATCATTGATACACTGTGTCGAAGTATTGGAAGCCTGTGTCCAAGTCTATTGTGTTCATGTAGACAGATGATACCGCCGTATATATGTCTTAACGATTAATTCGATTAAACGCTGTGGGGTGCAATACATTGCGCACGCGCTTTATCAATGGTAAAGAGTTTTCAATTGAAACGTTACAAGGCATGAATTTGGTATTTTTAGTCATATTAGTAGGCTATCTATTACTCTATCGATATTTTTGTTATATTTGTTTGTGGGGTTAGGGCTCATTTTAGACAATGGTATTTGCTTTAGGTCTACATTAGGAATATAGCTACTCTGCTAGTGGTAGATCCGCCTAGATTTTGCATTGTATAGTATTTATATGCGTGATATTTAAGCATCGGCGAGCGAAAACAAACATGGCAACAATATGTGCTCTCAATCATGCCAATCTTATGTAAAACTTGAAAAAGAAAATATGTCTGGATTGTAGCAACCATAAAAACAAACAAATACCACTGAAGGACCCTGGGAAAGCGTTTGCTTATATTATATTCTGATCTCCAGTTTATCAATTATATAAAATCAATGGAAAGGAAGATGAACCAATGTGTGGCTGCTGCTATCAAAAATAAAAAATGCCGGTACAGACATGATAAAGCAGCTTGCAAATGCTCGTAAAAACGACATATACACAAAGAAATTAATACAAGAAATCAAAAAACGGAGGTAATTCGATTGAAGTAACAAAACAGGATAATTTTACCTAAAATATTGACCGAGTTAAAAGGGTAGCTGAAGGTAAAGTACCTGTAGTACTTCGTTAAAGGCTTCGAAAAGCAATTTTGGAATACCTTATTTAACATTATTCAGAACAATTTTAATCAACGTTTTCAAATTGATTATTAATCATGTTTGATATGCAGACAAGTTCAAATAGGTCCCGAACTGTATAATTTCCAGCGCAGTTATCAATAGTAAAACCAATGTTCCTTATATGATAGGGAAATGTCGCTTCCAAAGACGTCATCGTTCATTGACCTGTTAAAGTCTAAAACTGGCCTCCATATAGATACAATGTACATAGTATAACGCAAAAAAATACATTATACCATAAATATATAAGAGCATGTCAAATTTATTTACATTGATTACGTGACATGCGTGTTCACCTCGTGTGCTCGAGTTTCCTTTATTCGGAGCATGTTAAGAAAATATAAACCCGAAACTTTACACCGGGCCCCGGAATCTCGAAACTTCTTAAACCAATTCTTAGTGCTTAGCTTTAAGCATTTGCTCAACTTTAAGCATATGCTTAAAAAAAGTGTATCGCAAAGGTTCTTAAACCATTCTCAATTCTTATCTTTAATTATATGTTTAACTTTAAGCATATTCTCAAAAAAAGTGTATCTGAAAGATTCCTAAGTCTCCATTCTGAAATTTTAAGATGAGAATGGGCTAAATATTTGAGAGTGGTTAGGAGCATGCTTAAATATTTAAGAACGTGCTTAAATACACAAAAAGGCCAACTGTATTTGTTTGATCAGTCCTAAAATTCAGCCGCTAAAAACGAGTAAGGAGACGAAAGGCACGGTGTTTATAGTTATTTTTCATTTATTTATTTATTTATTCATAATTATCCAACACTTTGGATATAATTAGAAAACCAGCCTTTGGGGCCTTTCAATACAGTCTTATATCACAAGATGTCCATAAAATCACACATCGGTAGATAGCAAATAACTAATATGGCCTATTTGGTTATGGGGAATAGGAAAATTTTACCAAAGGATTCGGATTGGGGCAGGTTCTGACCCCACCCGAGTGTAAAATGTTCATATCGCGAGTACATACATAATGATCGGCACCTTTTCTCAAATATTTCTTACCCAGAATTTCGGTAAAGGAAATGTTGTGAATGCAACAATTAATGTCATAGTTTTTCTTATTGATGGCACCCTATTAATGCCAATTAAAACAAAATCTGTCTTAATACATTACCAATATCGGTACAACCTGTTAATCTCGTTCCACGCATTTTAAATTGCTTCGTTAATGAGAGAAGTATTACATATAATGTAGTTATCGTTGTTAATTGTTTGATTACCTTACTGACTGATTAACCGGTTACTCGGTCAGAAGATTTTGCGAGTAACCGGTTAGTAAATTTGTCTGGCTTGACAAATTTAACATTATAGTGAACACGTTAAAATGATATTTTCTTCAAAGATAACCCAATAGGCTTTTTCATTAAAGAGTTCCAATTAGGGCACGTATGTATCAACAAACACATTCTTAGTTAAAACGTTCTTTAGTATTTAAGAACGCTTTCGAGGTATACCAATTCAAGAAATTCTCAGTAAAGTACGTACTAAGCTTCAGAATGAAAAGGTAAAAATTGAGAATTAAGAAGTTTCGAGATTCCGGGGCCTGAACTTCGAGTGACTTAAGCAGACAAAAAACAATAGCATATAATCGTTATCATCTTCACCCTGTTGTGATTGTTATATTGCGATATAATAAAACATGTATTGCCTTTGTGACAGGGGAAACACTATTCTTTATTTTACCTCGATTACTCATGTTAATTTTAATCCACACCTGGAGGCACGTCCTTAATTAAGCATTGAACTGTTTTGGTATGGTATTTATGATCTATTTGATTGACACAGCTTTGGAAGCCAACATCATAATGCAACTTACAATTTATATCTAAACTTTAAAAGTCCCGCCTTATCGAGAGTTCAAACAAATTCGTTCAATTCCACAATTCTGTGTCAATACAATTGTTTATGATATGTTTATAGTGTGATTTTAGTTATCAATAGAAATCTGAGCTGATAGTAAGATTTCAAATTGTTTCAACTTTCCTCCAGAACAAACTTTCACGCATGGATAAATACAGTGTACACCGTAATCCGACCTTGCCCCCACGAGGGTGTTATTTTTGGAAGATGAATGAGCAGAGAGGAACGTTCGAATTTGCGAAAAATCCAGACGTGAATGTATTTGTTGATTGTATGGGAACCTGAATACAGTCGGTAGATTCTACAACAACCTCGTTATTTGAAATGTCGTCAGAAACTGAAGAAACCGTGACTGATAGACGCGTGATACTGATAGTTTTTGATGTGAGTGATCTTCAGACAGAGCACAGGGGTTCGTTACAATGTCTAAAATACACAGATGCCTTTTGTATAATTATGTGTTCTGTGACCCATATCAAAAGGTCTATAACATATGTGTTTTTCAGACATTTGTAACGAACCCCTGTGAATCAGTGCAGTGTACAGATGATATTTCTGATAAATTGCATGAGTGTTAAACATTTTTCCATTGCCGGCATTGGTTATTTCAACCGATGTGCATTTTGTACGATATTGCAGACGTTGGTCTTGTTTTTGTTGTAACAAAAGTATATTTTTCTAATATTTTGTTTTCTTTTACTAATTTCAATTACATTGTCATGTTTCATGATGCCCAGCGATATTTCAGCAGCCGTCATGTTCATTAACACTGGATATTGTAGTTCGGTCGATGTTGTATTAATGCGCTAAGAATAATGTCTCGTGGTGCATGGTATTTAAAGTCCCATCAGCGACACAGATTTCTAATAGCCTATAACGTGACAATGCCATACAAATGTAAATTCATGATCTTAGCTGTTGGTTGGAAGTGACATCCTATAACAGCGTGACAAACCAAAATGTCTATCCTGTAAAAACAAAGAAACACGTTCTCTTCCACTAGGGCAGTAAATAAATCTTGTGATATACATATATGTATCTATTGACACAGCTCTTATATAAATATTATATAATATTTTTACATACATGTATATACCTAACAAGTAAGCCGTTTGAAGATTAGGGTGATCTGATCAGCTGCCATGTTTTAACTGATATGCGATTAGCTAAAACTGGACTAAATAGTTTCAAAATATGTATCACTGATAAACTGTGTCGGATTTAGAAGCCTCTGTACTAGTCTATTGTGTTCATGTAGACAGACGATATCGACGTGTATATGTGTCAATAATTGATTCGATTGAACAATGTTGGGTGCCATACAATGTGCACGGGTCAGCTCACGGGTTACCTTTGTGCTTCTTGTACGTTAAGACATTTTCAACGTTTTTGTATATGCTTCAGAATTAAATATCATGATATGCATGATAACATTTCTTGATGATATGGTTTTAACAATTTTGACTCGATTATTAATAATCTGATAAATATCCATGTTCATAGTTATACATATCGCAGTTTGCAGTATCCCCCGACCTTAAAGGACGTCTCGTGTCTTCTGTATTTTGGACCTAAGAACAAATATGACAACAAAATGTGCTTCCCATCCTGCGAATGAGGCAACCCTTTTATGTGAAACCTGCAAGAGGAAAATATGTTTGGAGTGTAGCAACCATGAAAAGCATACACAAATACCAATGAAGGAAGTTAAAAAAGTTTTAGAGGATTTAACTTCCGAACAATATTCTGTCATTAATGCTATCAAATCACTGGAAAGGAAAGCAAAGACAAGCGTGGATTCTGTTATTCAAGAAGTTCAAAAGACCGGTCAGGAAATGGTTCAGAAGATTGCGGATGTTCGTCAAAATGAGGCAGCAACAGCGCGATTAATGGACGGAATCCTGAAGGGACAACGTGATTCGATCGAAGAAAAATACCTGAAAGCAAAGGATCTGAAATCATCTAGAAGTCAGTATACGCGCTGCAAGCGTCTAGAGTTTATCCAATCACATTATCACATGGGCATTATACCTAAAGCGATTGGTCGTTTAGAATGGGTAACTGAAGATCAAGAACTTGCCGAGCTTTGTTCCTTCAAGACTTCAAAAAGCAGTTTCATCAGGTCGATCTGGCCCGTCGACTCATCGAAGGCATGGATACTGCATTACAGGGACGAAGCATTACATCTCATAGATTACAATGGTCAAATTCTTGAAACAAGGAATTTTGGTGAGCGCGTTGAGGACTTCTGTCTATCTCCTGCTGGTGATATACTATACACAACATGGGATGGCTGTGAGCTTAAGAAATTAACCAAGGACAGAGAGTCGGTATCGCTGCACGCATTTGATTCAGCTTACACCACAAGAGGCATTTGCTTCACAGGTGAAGATGTCATAGTGTGCCTCTGTTCGAAAAACAAATCAAAACCGACTAGGTTGGCGAAGATGTCTATCGCAAAATCAACAGCTAAAGAACTTGAATGCACTGCGAAAATTGGCTTCTTCGAACCTGGTCGTGTGAGCTGTACTCTGGGTGGTGTCATGGCTGTCATCGACTGGAAGGATACTGGTCGATTCGTAAAAGTGATTGACAGGGACGGAAACACTAGATCAACTTGGAACGGGGAAATGAAGTCAGAATCGAACATTTCTCCATTTGTACCATTTGATGTATCTTTCTGTAACATTAACAACGACAAACGATTTCTCGTTACACTCACGGGGTCTGGTTGGAACAAGGTTTGTTCCGTAGATGTGTCTGGAGGAAATGCAAAGTGCATCTACACTGCAGAAGAAAAAACTTGTGATGGCGCAATAGCAACAGATCCGGATGGCCAAATTTGGATTGGTGACGAGAAAGGTAGAATTCACATCATGGCGGTTTTAGCAAAGACATAAATAAACAGAACGGAAATCTGAACAAAAATATCGATTATTGTTATAAAAACACTACACTAGGCTAAGACAAATGTTCAAATGCAGGGCTTTTTCAGAGAAAGATAATTGGTCAGCTACATGTACGTACTTATTCATTAGCATATGTTTGATATCCATTATTTTCCTTGAGCGATGCAAGAGTTGATGCATTAGTATCGCAAGTGTTCACGAAAACCATTATATGAATGCGTCACTTTACTTAATGCAGATATGTACATAACATTTCGCACGAGTCACACTATGCGTTGATGATTAACGCATAGGTATGGCAAGGATTTTATCTTGGGTGAAAATGAATTTATGAAGTGATATTGTAAATTTATTGGATATGAAACATTTAATTTACATATAGTCTCATATATATGACACATTAAGGACATTTTCCATTGTTTTGACTGAAAAACAAAGAAGATATTGTCCAGCTGATAACAGCCCTTTAGCTTCATTGTTTACATTTCTAATAGTCGTTGTTAATTCAAAATGTCCATATTTCATACAAAGAATATAGCCTATAACGGTAAAATACTTCGTACATATTTAGATATCATGGACCTTCAGCCACATGAAGATTAAACAACTATCCCTTCCAGAAAGGTTTTGTTAAGGTTGGACTGTTAAAACTAGTATGATATAGGAACTGTAAAAATCTATAATTTATGATGTAATGCTACCTGATTTAATGCTATTGATCACTCCCAAAAGACATACCTCACCGTACCCACTTATACATGATGTAATTTTCAGGTTGTGGTGTGTCATAATTCTTGTCATATAAGAATTCCTTTCGGCGAAAGTTTAATTTTTACAGCACTAGTATTGTTTGGCTCTAAATGACTTGTATTTTCGATGGGCAGTAAAATAATAACAAAACAAAACATTTCCTTGCATGTTTTATCAACCATTTATTGTCCTTAATGACATCTTCTGTGTTGATTGAAAGTTGAAAAATAATAATAATAACATTAATGAACTTCTGGATACTTTCGGGAGAGTATTTCAGTGAGGTTGTATTCTAAAGTTGTCTTTAGTTTTGTAAATGCTCATATATTGATTGCGCAGAAACTGTATCAAATAAACTTTTCATAGAGGGTACATTATATAATCTGTCACATATTTGTTCGAAATCAGCACATTCAATCATAAAATGCTTGACTGTAAAGGGTTGATCAACTGTATGGCAATAGGAAAAAAAACATGATATTAAATTTTGATATATGAACATTTACCATATAACTGTTTGCAATCGATTGATCTTTACAATTAGAAATGTATTTGCTATTGAATTTCCTTTTTGTGTCAATGTTCTTCTTTGAGAATTACTGTGTTATGACTTTACACGATGGCGACCTATTTCGGAAGGCGGCTTAGAACCCCACCTTCGTGGCAAATGAGAGTTATACAATATTAATCTGTTTATGACCAATATCTATGATTGTAATAGTAACTCATGTTTGGGGTAATTGGCCTCAGGTTGTTTAATGACTCGTACCTATGCTTATACTGATGTTTCTCTCTTGGGGTAATTGGCATCGGGTTGTTTAATGACTCGTACCTATGCTTATAATGATGTTTCTCTCTTGGGGTAATTGGCCTCAGGTTGTTTAATGATTCGTACCTATGATTATAATGATGTTTCTCTCTTAGGGTTATTGTCCTCAGGTTGTTTAATGACTCATACCTATGCTTATAATGATGTTTCTCTCTTGGGGTAATTGGCCTTAGGTTGTTTAATGACTCATACCTATGATTATAATGATGTTTCTCTCTTGGGGTAATTGGCCGCGAGGTGATGCAACCGTTCATTAGTTGTTGTTAAATGCTGACGTCTTTATTTTAACTCATTGCATTGTTTTTGTTATCTTTTTATCATTTTCTTATTCCACAATCAGAGCTAATTTTGAATTAAACATAAATACATAAATCAAATGTTTAATATCCATGTAAACTTAACAGTGAATATTGAATGTTATACAACATAAAACATATATTTATCGTTTGCTTACCAAATAAAGTAATCAACACTACTCTAGCCATTATCTTTTTTGTTTAAAAGATTCATTGGAAAAAATGCTTTGGTTTGATGTTTAGCTCATCTGGCCTGAAGTACCTTTGTTACTTTATGCCGTACCGCGGCGTTCGTCGGTCCATGCAGCACATATACACACATGCACGCATACACAACACACATGGTGGCATGTCCTGATATAACCATAGCTGTTAATATGACGTGAACAATATCAAACATTTCCTTTCAGAAGCTACTAGTCCTAAATAGAATTATGGATTTTGACTAAATCTGACCTTGAGCATCTATGGACAAAGGAACTCAATTTTATATGAACGGGGGATATGGCCCCTGTCGGTGAAGAGGGGGCCAAATAGGGGAATTTGGGTTGAAATCTTTGAAATCCTTCTTCTGTACCATTGGAGGGATTTTGACAAAATTTGGCTTGGAGCATCCTTGACTAATGGGACTCCATTTTGTAAAACAAAAGAGGATTTGGGTGCAGAGGATCTGGACCCAGTAGGGGTATTTCTTTAAAATCTTAAAAATCCATCTTTTGTACCATTAATTCATCCACTGAAAACCACTCGAAAAAAAATAATCAAAAATTAAACATATCAAAGAGAAAACAAATTGAAAATTGCGGGACATACCGAAGTCCTTTTAAATGGTAGTTGTTATTTCCCTACATAACGTTCAGCATACGGGGAAACGGCAACAACGGGTTTACACGTTGTCAGTATAATGTGACCGGACGGAATGCTGTGCTGGGCAGGCTTCGGCATGGTATTTCAGTGAGATATCACTATAAAGTTGGCATTAGATCCGCGCTATCACAAGGAGGCAAGTACACCAACATACCATGTGTCCGGATCACGTACACGCTTGCAGAACACATATGGGGGAACGTTCTTAAATAACCTTAGCTGTTAATAGGATGTTAAACAAAATAAAACAAAATCCAACCGGCAGTGGTGGTAAAGGGTGATATTTGGGTCATCATTGCTTTTACGTAATTGACAAAAATGCAAGCACACCGTTTAGAATTTAGAATGTTTAAAACCGTTTTTATCAGCACTGATCTGATAGTTATTTAAAGATTGATGTAATTGTCTTGCGAATATATTCATATGTTTTGAGAGTCATCCACGTATAAGTAATCCTCTACCGATGATAACTACACAACGCACTTAACGTGTGCACAATGGGGCGTTTTGACGATTGTTACACTATGTAGCCCCGTTGTGTGATATTATGCGTACATATAAGTGCTTTTATATAATCGGCTGATCAATGTTACGGAACGAAAACATAATGGTAGGCTTGTGGTATACAGAGTACATCGTATTCATATTAAGATTCCTGTCTCTAGAACACGCTCACGCAATCTCGCATACACAATACACATTAAGAAACGTCCTATAATCATCTTAGATATTAAATAAAACCAAACCGGCACGGAATGCATACATGTATCACACTAATACAATAATTGTAAAAACAATGCGTTGTCAACATAGAGTTCGTACTCTCAGTGCATACTGAATTCAACAGAGTTGATCACAGGTTAGAATTCATCGGTCTTTAGACAGGTATCAAAACATAACTTGAAATAACCTGGGAGTCGTTAAACGAATTTGAATTGGTGACATTGTCATTTAATTGCAAACATACTTTGGGTTGATATACGACAGGTAGAGCAGACAGCCGAGAGGAAGTTGTCCTCTCGCGACTGCGCATAGACCATTCCTACATCACACATGTTAGCATTTTACACAAGACCAACATAACTGTCACACATATAATCAACCGTTTACAGTCAAATGTTTTATGCGTGATCGGTTAAATGCGCTGATTTTAAACAATGCTACATATTCTTTCAAAGTTCCTCCAAGAAACCTTTCTGGGATTTAACTTGCGTGCTATATTTGATTTTGTTACTCACTTGATCATCAAAATACAATTTTTATGTATTTTACAATAATCTTACATGTTTTACCCCTTTAAACCTATTTATTTTAATTTGATATAAATTCATTCTTTGTGAATGTCTGTTTTTACAGTGTTGTTTAAACCTTAATGACTTCAAACTGGATACGTAATCATGTCGGAATAAAATGAACACGAGAATGTAGACATGATTGCGTTAGCCCTTAACTTACAAACACGAGATGTCAATCTACTTTATTCTGATTTTAAATCTGCCATAGCGAATTTTGTTAAAACAAATTAGCAACATAAATAGTAAGGAGGAAATTATTTTACTTGTATAAAATATATTAGTTATTTGTAATTCAAATTAATATGAGTTTCAATGCAACAAGTAAAGCTGACTACAGGGAGGAAGTTGTCCTCTTCCGACTACGCATGTGTAATACAGTTGTGTGACCGCACAACGCACCAAAAATAGCGTGCGCACACCGTGCATACATCGTTCACACACCGTCCGAACATCGTCCACAAATAGTGCGCACAACTGTGCGATTTAACGGTTGTGCGGAGAGAAGCGCACAACGGGGCGATTTGGTATAATTTGTAAATCAAAACTACGGAATGACAAAAATACGGAAGGCTCGTATGCGATAGTGTACACTTTGAATATATCTGTAATTTCTCATCACAATAATCAAGATTATACAATTTCACAATGCGTGTTACACAGTTTTACAGCGACCGTTAGGCTGTCAAGATTGGGTTTGGCTCCAAGGTAACCGAACAGGTAAATAACAAGTTGATGAGTGAGTTTTACCTGACCAGTGACTGACACACATAGCTGATAAGCGATATCGTATGACCGTAATGAATAGTATTTGTTATTTGCTTGCCTATAGCTCCCCTTCACCTGGATTTTCACACCCCGGTCTTACACGACGAGTTACGTAAGTGCCCCAGGCGGGGGTTAAACTACGGTCCAGGTACATGTACAGAGTGGTTATGTTTACCTGTATACGGGATTGTGTTGTAATTTTACATGTGTCGATTAAGTTTGTTTAAAAACACCGAAAACACAATTTCTAGATATAAGAATGTATAGACAGAAAAATAAGTTTATAGATGTAGTTAGAATATAGAAACATACGTAAAAATCAAGTTTATATGTTTCAACACGGAACCGTATAAATTGTTAAGGCATTCCTCAATTTACACAAACCACGATTGTTATCGCACATCGTTCGTCCATCGTGCGCACAAATGTGCGCAAGCAATGATCGTCCAGCTTTTTATCGTTCGCCCATCGTGCACACACCGTTCACACACAGTGCACACTTCGTGCGCACACCGCACATCGTGTAACGTTGTGCGATCCCACAACTGTACATTGTCTCCTGATTGATCCCACAACTGTACCTACATGTACATTACAAATGTTAATCATTTTACGTAAAGAAGACCAGCCTTACTGTCATTCATGCTATCAATAATTTACAATCAACATTTTATTATCAAATGCGCTGATTTCAAACAAAAACATGATAAACTATCTTCTTGAACGTTTCTATGAAACTTAATTTGGTACAGTTTCTGAGCAATTAATATTTGATTATTTACACTCAATTTATCAAATCGGAGATTTGCTCTACTAAGGGACTCAAAAACGACCAAAATAAATCTGCTGCACCCTTTGAAATACCTGGGGATTTTTATCTTTCTCTCTACTTCTGAATTATTTCGTTATCTAAAGCCTTACTTGGCAATACCTCACTTTTGGCTTAAATGTTGAGCGTTCGCACAGGCGAGGAAGGCAAATGGTTCTATCCGGGACATGTAGTTGTTATTCCCGGCTTAACGTTTAGCATTATCGATAATGACAACGACTGTTTTACTCGTTATCAGTATAATGTGATCGGTCGGAATGCTGTGGCATGGTATTTCAGTGAGATAGCACTATAAAGTCGACATCAGATCCACATGCACGCACATGCACGCATACACAACACACATGGATGCACGTCCTTTAATGACTTTAGCTGATAATATGACGTTAAAATAATGAAATCAAACCAAACCAAACCTAATGTGCATCATATCGTTCAGTTTATTTGATAGAGTTGCTAAAAGTTATGAAAGTTTAATTTTGTTTAACGTCCTATAAACAGCCAATGTCATTTATGGACGTGCATCCATATTTGTAGTGTTTGCGTGCTTGCGTGTGTGTATGCATGAAACATGGTATGTTGGGATGCTTACCCCCTTGTGATAGCGCGTATCTGATGCCGACTTTATAGTGCTATCTTACTGAAAAACCATGCCGAAGACACACAACACAGTATTCCGCCCGGTCACATTATACTGACAACGAGTGAACCAGTTGTTGCCATTCCCCTAAATGCTGAACGTTAAGCAGGGAATAACAACTATCATATTTAAGGACTTTTGTATGTCCCGGCCTTGGAACACAACCCATTGCCTTCCCCACCTGGGAAAACGCTCAACATTCAAGCCAAAAGTGAGGTGTTGCCAAGCAAGGCGCTAGGAAATAAAAGGTAGTAAGAAGTAGAAAGATATATAAAAATCCCAAACATTGCAATGGGTGCAGCAGATTTTTTTTGGTCGCTTCTGTGTTCCCAAATAGAGGACACCGAAGCAAAATCCCAACTCTGCAAGGGTTCGCGCATTAGTTGCCTCCTACGATACATGCAGTGGGTAACAGCAGGTGTATTCTTTTCCCGATCCCCCACTTGCATGAGTGTTGTTAAAGAGGCACTTAAACTACATACTGAGAATATTGAACTGCTTTTTGATTTAAACCTCACATTTTGTACATAGTTAATTGAGTTAACAAAATGACAACATAAATAATTCACAGTATTTCCAATTCATCATTATATGGGTTCATGCGAAATAAGGAGGAAAGATCGCAAATAGAAAGAAGTCATCTAACGACTACGCATAGGTCATACATACAGATCTCTTCACAGTCAATGTTTTCACCCAGCCATCGCGTCAAGTATTTGGTGTGGGTGGTCAAACTCGATGATATATCTCATCAGGGACCTTGGTGATCGCATCACCGCGATCCTTCACGTCTCATGCCACGTAATCGTGTCACGAATGGACACCTTTACAAAATTGGAAACTATCTGTATTGTTTGCAAATTAAGACAAAGAGTGGATATTACAGCTGTCTGGCATACTTCTTAATTAGAACAATTGTTCACATTAATCACTATTATAATTTCATTTGTCCATGCATAATTTAATTAAATTAATTAACTCAATAAGCCTAGCCATATAACTTTTAATATCCCTTCACCAACACTTTCGCATCACAACTTTGGCTGTAATTATATGTCAATAGAGATTTTTTATCTATTAAAATATATTTTCCAGTGGATATATCCGTAGCCTACTGAATCAGTACGTAGGAAACTAAAAACAATTTAACACTGGCCTTGTTATTCAACAATTTGAAAAAAAATATTTATGATCAATTACCTAGAATTACATACATTCATGAACCCACCCGCGAACGGTAATCTAAGGCAAAATGGCGGCCATTGTTAAAAACACACTGATTAACAACTGTTTTCAGAATAAAAGTACTACAAAATCAGAGATATGAGTTCACTTAAAACCACATGTAGCAATAGACAACATATAAATAAACAATTTGGTTTCGTCCGTATGTCAAAATATTTTATTTATTAGCAAGAAAACTAGATGTTGATGGAGGGTAAATGCAAGACGATGAGGAAAGTGAAATCACACGCTATTGCATCACGATGCATTTTGGTCTATATTCAGAGCCGTAAAAATACACTTTCTAGATCGTCAGTGCGATTAAAATCGTTCTGTGTACATGATAATATACCAGACTGTAATTATGTAAACAAATAATTACATATTTATGATCAATTACCGAGAATATCATGCATTCATGAACCCACCCGCGATCGGTAATCTAAGGCAAAATGGCGGCCATTATTAAAAACACACTGATTAACAACTGTTTTCAGAATAAAAATACTACAAAATCAGAGATATGAGTTCACTTAAAAGCACATATAGACAACATATAAATACAAAATTTGCTTTAGTCCGTATGTCAAAATAATCTATTTATTAGCAAGAAACCTAGATGTTGATGGCAGGTGTGAAGCCATAAAATAATTCAAGTTGGCAAAGTTATATGTTCACTATAAACTTTCGCATTCTGCGACATTTCTCTAGTATTCTACACAACAAACGTTATCAAATTTAAACAGAAGTATAGCAAAGATCACTTGCTTTGAACTCCGGACAATGTAACGGTACAGGATAACCCAAAATGTATCACTTCTGAACGGCGATCCATTTCTTTGATGATTGAAGCGGTGTTTTTTTCCCCAAAAGCTCGTAAATTCTCGCGCTTTCTCACAGTTTCTTGCAACATCAAAGTGCCCTGGGCATATTTCCTATGCCGAAGAGGCAGTTGCCTTTCCCTCTAATATAATTCCGTGTTAAGACAGGTTACTCTAAAGCAATAAGTGCACTTTATCAACCGTACTATATAACAGACAGCAATTCACCTCAGAGACAGTTGTAGATATCCGTCAGAACATCCCCTGGGCTTCCAAATGGTTTATTTTAACATAATTGACCTACTGCAATTAGTGTCATTGCATTAATGCTTGTTCGGCGGTGTATTATCACTGGTCAAGATAACGACCGAGAGGGAAAAGTTGGGTCGGAGATACTTTTTCAACACAATAACTTTAATACCTGAACGACTATATTTGATTAATTTTTAGAATTTATTTTGTATCCGTCAAATGCAGATATTTTGCTGTTTTCGCAAAATACAAAGATGCTCATCTTCTGGCCTGTATCTGATCTTTGTGAGACATGATATGATTCGAAAATGACTGATATAAGGATGCTTTTATAACTAGTGGTTACGCCAAACACCTGCACTGGAACTGGCTACGGGCTGGATAATCAATGAGGATTGTACAAATGCACTGGACAAAGGACGGAACTAGATTTACTATCAAATTCCGTGGACAAAGGTAACAAACCAAACAGCCTATCGTCTCTACGATATAAAGAATCACATTTGATCAACCGACAATTTTTTTAATGCTAGTATTGCAAATAAATAAACATATTTGAGAAATTTTATTAACACACTGACGATGTTTCATATTGTCGCGTCCACGTCTCTTAGGGCGATATATTTTTCAATCATAAACTAACCTTATATACAGCTGTATAACACAGCACAAGCCTAGCTGCAGGTATATAATTTACCGAGATCGATTATATCACCCTGCATGTACATTTCTGTATTCGTCCAGCCGTAAAAAAATGATTAAGCGATTTTTAAAACATTTCAAAACAAAACCATGGATTACACCAGAGACGTATATTTATTTTTTACCTCTGAATGAGCATGTTATGATAGGTTCCGTTTGTTAACGTATTGATGCAAAATAAGATATGTTTCATCAAACAATGATTTGTTTCTTTTTGTTAAGTATGTGTATACTAACGTCACGCTACCACAATAACCTTTGAATGAGTATGTAATGATAGGTTCCGTTTTTTAACGTATTGATGCAAAATATGATTTGTTTTCTCAAACGATGTATTTTTTTCTTTTTGTAAAGTATGTGTATACTGTAACGTCACGCCACCACAATTGTCACACTACCCAAATTGGTAACACGGTCAGAAAATAGTTCGAAAAGTACTTTAAAATGAAATTTGAGCATTTTTCCTTTGGCAGTGTACCAAAGGAATTATGTATCAGCTTTTCCATGTAATAATTTTGTTTTCCAGAACATTATAAGAATACACGATGTCCTCAAAGTAAATATGTCAAAAAACCAGTAAAATCGGCGTGCATCGACTAATAACGGCCGTGAAACGATTTTTTTTTTGCTGATGATACTTCATTATTGGTGCTGTAATAGATAATGAAAAAACAGCTGCTGCTAAAATTTTAAATAATGATCTTAATAGAATATCTATGCGGACAAATAGATGGGGTATAATTTGTAATCCCAACAAAACAGAAACCCTTCTAATTTCAATAAACATAATACTGATGAACTACATCCTGACCTTATCTTCATTAACAACATTGTGGCAAACGTAAAAAAGCATATACATCTTGGAGCTTTTCTTAATTGTCATGGTTCATGGTCAGACCACATCAATTTTATTTCTGTTCAGATCACTTGAGTATAGGCTCGACAGGAAATCTTTAGAAATAATATACAAATCTTATATCGTCCAAACCTTGAGTATGAAAGTGTTGTGTGGAATAAGTGGAACAATCAGACAGAATCCAATCTTTTGAATCCATCCAGCTTGATGCTGCTAGAATAGTTACTGGATTACGTAGGGGTACTAGTCATGCTGTCATTTATAATGAACTAGGATGCTATACACTTAAGAAACGCAGAAATGACCAGCAGCATATGCTATTGTTCAAAATAACAAACCGTCATAACCCTAATTATCTGTTTGAAAACATTGGACCTTATATTATGAACAATGACTTGGTGACTCTTGATATTCGACATCAACGTACATTTCAAACACCCATTTGCAGAACTAGTATATATGTTAACAGTTTCTTTCCTAGTATGCTGTCTCGGTGGAATAGAACCGACTGTTATTACTATAATTTGAGGTCGGTAAGTGAACTTAAAAAGCAAGTCGGCCATCATGCCATTCTTCCTTATGCTGAGGATACGTGTACAAATGCTTTTAAATATGGAGGGACTTGATCGTTTAACGTCATTTTATGTCAACTTAGAAACCATGCAAGTCAATTAAATTCTGATCTTTTTAGAGACCACCTTACTAATAGCCCATCCTGTATACATGTATGTGGCAACCATGACGAAGTTGTGGATCACTTCTTTCTATACTGTTCTAGGTATATAATCCAAAGACAAAACCTATTAGATTATCTGTATGATTCGCAGCTTAACATTCAACTAAACCTATGTAGTAGTCTGATTCTAGGGGTCTCTTTATACAGATCACTCCAACGCTAACTTTGTTTCCATTCTGATTTATTTCATATATATTAAACCCTAAAACAATAAATAACATCGATTATTTAAATATTCCGCATTTAAATACCAACACTAGCTTATACATTATAATGGAATCGTCCATATACAATAACGTAACAGATTAACGCAACTGTCGCATGCTACTAACTTTACGCTTCACTATATAAATACTATGAAAAAAATACGCTAAATAACTCAGGCGTTATCACTACTCCAATTAAATACCCGAGCTTAACGCTTATTATACAACCAATGCGGTTCACAGCATTTGACAGGTATCATAGTTAAAATTATACATTTACATCAATAATAGTTTAACAACAATACAACTACTTGTACAAAGCGGAATCACATCAAAACCTATCTCTTCATAGACGAAGAGGGTCTAACTCCAGGGAGACAACCCGTATGTGAATACGTGACCAAGTAGGTAATATTGCGCATACAATGAATTTATAATTCCCAGCTCACTAATAAGCACTAAGTCTGCACAATTACACAACACGTCCGATACGGCCATACACTTGAACGGGAGTGACAATGCCCCCAAAAGCGCGGGTGCGAACTGACTCATGGTCAATCTTACACAAAAACAGATTGACCCTACTCCAACAATGTTAGAGGTTTTAAACGGCGAAAAACTTTTGACAGGCGCCGCGTAACCTCTAACTGCCCATAGCTGATTTTTCCGATGCTGATGATCACATTTTCAAAGATCGGATTAAGAAAGAGTATATCGTGTTTACATACATTTGAAGAGAAGCAGACAGCATTTGCCATGATTTTTCCGGTTAATACAAAAATGGATTACATGTTATGTTTCACAAGCGGAATACCAACAAATTCCGTATCATTTCGTTCCGTTTGAAATCTCCCCTGCTATTTTGTATTAATCCAGAAGCCATGTTTTAAATGTGGGTCAGAGATGTACTACAACGACATGGACAAGTATTTTGAGTGATCTATTCCGTGATTAACTATATATTTGTGTCTGTGACATACATATGATATCTATATTATATAAACCGTGAGTAGACATCGTTGTCATGAACTGTTAACCACTTAAGTGAGTTTTTCCAGCCGATTTTGTTCCGCCCGGATTTCGGGCGGAACTGCATCAAATAATTAGTGCTTCGGAAATGAGAGGTCGGAGTCGGCAAAATCATATCCGATTGAAAAAAGGCCGACCAGCGGCATCTCATGTTATGAGAATAAGATTGACCCATGAACCTTGACACACAGGTTTGCAAAGGTGTCATATGATACAAAGCAAAGTGTACATGTATATAGATACACCGTATGGTAAAAGCACAGCACTTAAATACTCTGCTCTTAATGAAGAATCAAGTTCAAAAATAACCAGCTTTACAAGTAAAAGCTATTTCTGTCATTAAATAATGACACTGCTACACCTACATTCAAATCTCGACGTAAACCTGATCGAACTTTCAGTAAATAATAACAATATACTAACTAGGGGAAGTAACCACCTTAGTCATGATCCTAATTCTGCTATTTGTGTCTGTGTTCAGAAATCTATTAATTCTACTAACAGACTTTAAAATAACTGTTAATTCTAGTCCCAATGTGTAATCAATGACTAGGTAAGCACACAGTGGTGGTGTGTATGGACATTTTAGTGCTGCCCAGTTATAATTGTTATCTGGAGTAGGAGTGGTGATGGGGGACTAGTTGGTGTTACAAATAATTCAACTAATAATATTTAATATTTACTGTATTGAGTGGAGGTTCCAGTTTTTGATATTGATACATGTTGTAAAATTTATAAAATTTGATTATTTACAAATGAAGTATACACACATGGCTTTCCATATATATATATATATATATATATATTATATACTGGTTACTATGTAAAGAAAATATAACAAAACAAAAACAACTGTAATTGTTCTTCCTCAGTAATTTTTCTTTTTTTAATTTTTAATTTTGCTTGGTTCAGAGATAGATAGAGACTATTAAGTAATATTTAATGTTCCAAGCCAGTGCTAATATGTTAATGTCTAATTTCTAATTATGTTATTGTTTGAAATGGTTGTAACCCAAATGAGAGGGCTTGTATGGGCATAGCCTGTTGCCCAATTCCCATTGAATCATTTGATTTAATACAATATTTTGAAATGAAAATTATGTGACCAGGTTGATTTCTGCTCGTTGTATTCAGCATCGGTATTGCAGCGAGGTCTCAATCAAAAGGTGGCAACAGATCCGCACTATCGTAAGGTTGCAAATACATCAACATTACTTGTCTCGAGCACACATAAACACATGCAAGTATGAAATAGACACACGGAGGCACGTCATTAAATGACCGTTGCTGGAAATAGGACGTTAATCACTAAAAACCCAAACAAAACAAAACGACTACAAAGGAATTTTATGGGAGTATACATTCACGGTGACCATATTTTCAGTACAAATGTAAGTGATTTAAATAAACATGATTAGCACTTCTCTGAAGGAATGCAAAATAGTTTGTTTACGAAAGTGTCTATTGAAATATTTCTTTGTAATAACGTTGAAGTTTCGTGATACAAACGTATCATTTATTTCAATATTTGCAATATTTTGTTATTATGTCTATTATATAATCATCTTGTCATTGCAGCTCAATCTCTGCGACAACGACTACCTTCGGGTTTATTTCCAGCCAATGATCATTGCTAATACAAATAATAAAGGATAACTAGTTTAAAAGACAAACATAATTATCTACTCCAAAACAACTTATTTGTAAAAAAAAATAACCGTTAGGCGTTCATGTAGAATATGATTAAATAACTGTATGTTAGGAGTTAACGTGAAATTATACAACTTGCGAGAACGGACGTCTTTTTATCCAGAGATTCACTATTACATGTGTACATAAAAATTGACATTTCGCGTTTATTTTATCATTTGAAGTATAGCTATGGCTACTAAAATCAAATTTTGAAAACCAGTTTTGTGAAACCTGCATCAAACCAATTTGTCAAGACTGTGCCATGCATGATGAGCACATCAAGATACCGCTGGAGAAAATTGGTACCGCAATGACAATATGTTTTGGAAAAGAAAGTAGCCGAGTGTATCATTTCTGTAATAAAATCAGTTGAAGAGAATGGTGAAAAAAATGAAAAAGGATGTATCAAATATACGACATAACGAGTTGAAATATCTACGCTAATTGAACAAGTTGCTCAATGGGACTGCATCGCTCACCTGGTATTAATATCACACATGTAACCTTAAAATTGGACTAAAATAAAGCTACAGGCACAATATCAGTATTTATTGCTACAAGTATTTCAGCAGAACCCTTTAAAAGATTTAAACACATTCAAGCAAGTTACTGGCTAAATACAATTATTCTTGGCCTTTTGGCTATAAAGCAGAAGTTATTAAATTATTTCAACATATTAGACCCCTGTGACCTTGATTATAGACAAATGTCATTCTTTTGAACAAACATGGTAGCCCCCCATCCCAAAATGTAACTGGCCAAACATCATCACCTTTGGGCTTTTGATTATTCAGAAGTTTTTTGGAAATTATTTAAAGTAATTGACCCATGTGACCTTAAATATAAGTCAAGGTCATCGATTTTAACACTCTTGGTAGCGCTTAATCCAAGTAAGTTACTGGTCAAATATCATCATTCTTGGCCCTAGGGTTATTCAGCAGAAGTTGTTTCAAGATTTTTAAAATGTTTGACCCCTGTGATCTTGAATGTAAGTCAAGGTCATAGATGTTATTAACTTAGTTGGCCTTCACCCCAGCAATGACTGGTCAATAATAATTTTCCTGGGCCTTTTGGTTATTCAGTAGAAAGTTTGAAAGTTTGATTTTACCCAAGCTTGCTAGTAATTAGATATTAACATTTTGGGCCTACTGGTTATTTAGAAAATGTTGTTTAAAGGTTTAAAACATATTTTACCCCTGTTACCTTAATATAAGTAAATGACGCTAATTTGAACAAACTAAGTAGCCATTGATCAAAGCATGTTACTGGCCAAATATAATCATCCTGGGCCTCTTGTTTTTTCAGCAGAAGTTGTTCAAAGATTTCAAAATATTTTACCCTTGTGACCTTGAATAAAGACAAAGATCATTCATTTGCACAAACTTGGTAGCCCTTTATACCAAAATGATGCTGGCCAAATATCATCACCATGAACATTTTGATTATTCAGGAGAAGTTTGAAACCTTTTTTCCGATAATTAATCCCTGTGACGTTGAAAAAAAGTCAAGGTCATTCCTGTTAACGAACCTAATGGCCTGATATCAAGGCAAGCTTGAACAGTTCCCTGTCAAACAGTTACATGTATCTGGTCATTAAGAAGAAGTTGTTTAAAGATTATAACATATTTGATCCATGTGACCCTAAAAAATGTGCGAAGGTCTTTCATTTTTAACAGACTTGGTAGTTCTTCATCCAAGCATGCTACTGGCTAAAACCCATCACCCTTAGCCTCTGGGTTATTCAGAAGAAGATGTTTAAAGTAAAAAGCTGACGGACCACGGACGGTGCACCATGGCATAAACGCACCTGGCCTGAGGGCTTGATGAGCTGACAAATATAGAATAGCAGTGATCAAGTAGAATTAAAATATAGGATTGGGAAGCTGGAAAACGGAGTTCTCGAAGTACACAAAAGCGCTGCACTTCATATGTGTACAGTCCCAATAGTACAAGGATTTGATTGAAATTTGTTCGTCCGGTCAACTCGCAAACGGCACGAATATTGCACACGCAAAACGTAGCAATATATCTGACAGATTACATCGAGCGCATATTCAAAACAAGGAAGTTTAGAGAGCAAATAGAAGAATTATGTGTTTAGGAAAATGGACAGAACTGCACACTGCGATGATTGGATTTGACATGAAAATAAATACTAGTGCTGATAAGAGGATGTCATTGTACGCATTTGACAAACTACACAACTCGGGGCCTTTTTCTATGGGTTGAAGATATCATGGTGTGTCTGTCCACAGATCCGCGCTTGGAAAACATGGAAAAATGTGTCCTGTTATAACATCAATACAAATATCGGCTTCTTGTTACACTCGACGGGCCCAGAAACAAGGTATATTCGTTGCTTGCATCTACTCTGGAGATGATAAATCTTGCAATTCCCACAGGTCCCAAAGGGGATATCTTGATCGGTGACTCGAACAGCTGTCCCCACATGATGAAGGACAAAAGGACGATTGCCTGGTTGTTTAAACAATTGCATACGCCAGTAATCATCACCGATACATTTGTTACTTTATTGACAATGTTTAACTAAATGTGTGTGTGGATCACTAGGACGAATCAAGGGAATTGAATTAAAGCAATGGTGTCGTTATCGAAACGGACGTTTTGTGCAAAATTACCAGGTTTTTTTTATAGACAAGATAAATAGTGCTGACTCCGAGTCTGAACCAAATGACGAAGTCAACCTGGCATGAGATCTTTGTTGCAGGTGTACAGATGTCGGATGTCGGATGAAAAGTTGTAAACATTAAAACAGATTTTGTTCATGAATACATGCCGCCGACAGAAAAATTACCAATCAAAACAAATCAATTGGTATATTCTTGTATTTTTCCTGAACGATGGTTTCCTTTCGTCAAGTTAAGATATAACCAAGTACTTTTATATCCACGATCAGTATGTATTAATCATAGTAGAACTATGTGAAATCAAAATAAATCATCATCTGTGCCTGAAACGTTTATTAAGGACATATTCTTGTAATTTTTAATTACCACAATGATTACTAACTCTGTAAAAAAAAATCCGATTGCATTAACTCCTAGGTACATCCGGTTTTGGCATCGTTAGGGCAAATTCTAAGTGTAGTACCAATTCACTACGTCACAATCCGTCTTCACAGATTACTATTGTTGAGAAGCACTGTGTTTATCTTTAAAAAAGGGAGGAAACCTGAAACGAAACTACGCCGGTAAACAGTTTGGTTTTGGTTTAATTTTGTTTAACGTCCTATTTACAGCTAATGTCATTTAAGGACATGTATCCATGTGTGGTATGTATGCGTACACGCATGTGTGTATGCAGGAGGCATGGTATGTTGGTGTTCTTTCCCTCTTGTGATAGCGCGGATCAGATGCCGACTTTATAGTGCTATCTTAATAAAACAACATGCCAAAACGCACCAAGCACAGCGTTCCCAAAATATCAAAGGACATTCACAGTATAAATACATAAAACTTAAACAATAAATTATGCAATAAAAAGCCTATGATATTTTTGGGAAATTTGTACCAAATTTTATATCAATATGAAGGGACAAGTCTACTTTTTACAATACTGTAGAAGAAAAGTCTGTGTGGCGTCACTCGTGTCATCAGTAGTTACTCAAAGTGAGAAACCCGCGAAAAACAAAAAGACACTTCAGTACCTGGTGTTGGCACCTTTTGCACGAATCCCTGCACGGATTCCCCAATGCATTGAATTCATGAGAACATTTATTCGCCTTAAGGGAGTGTTGTTCCATTCTTGTGTTAATGCTGCGATCAACTGGGCGCGGTTAGTTGGGGTTTGACGTTTCCTAATACGCATGTCCAGCTCATCCCACAGATGTTCAATGGGAGACATGTCGGGGCTATATGGGGACCATTCCAGAGGCTGAACGTTGTTTGCCGTGAGAAACTCACGACAGACTCTGGCAACATGCGGTCGAGCATTGTCCTGCTGGAAAATTAGGTTATGACGTCTGAGAAGTGGAAGGATATGTGGTTGGAGGATCTGGTCTCTGTATCGAACGGCATTGAGGTTTTGATCCAGGACCACTAATGGGGATTTTACTCCATGGAAGATGCCTCCCCGAACCATTACAGAAGCCTCACTGAATCTATCGCGTTCAACCACGCATGCGTCGGCGAACCGCTCACCACGTCTGCGATATACCCTTTTTCTTCCGTGTGAGCGATACAGACAGAATCTAGACTCGTCGGTGAACATCACACGCCTCCATCGACGCATCCCAAACCTGTTCAGGCCATGTCTGCGCATCCAGTCAAGACGCACCTGCCGCCTCCGTGGTGTCAGAGGTGGCCCGACATAAGGTCGGCGTGCAATGACTCTCTCTGCACCCAAGCGGTTCCTGGCAGTTTGAGGACTAATGGGTCTGCCATGAGTACCCAAGGTATGCGACGCAGTCTCTACAGCAGTCTTGAATCTGTTGCGCAAGTGCGACAATCGAATCACCCTGTCTTGTCGTGCGGTCGTTACACGCGGACGACCGCTCCTGGGACGATCGGAAACTAACCCAGTAGCACGGAAACGTGTATAGAGACGGTTAATTGTACACGGACCAACACCAAACTGCCGTGCGACAGCACTTTGGCTATGACTATCCATCAACATCGCAATGACTCTACCCCTCTGAATTTGCGTTAAGCGTGGCATCTCAGTCAATGGCGAAATAAAAATGCCAACGTGGAAAATTAATGTGGCTGAACTTAGAGTATCCGTGGAGATTTTTTTTTTTTTTAAACTCCGGCTTGGCTTGATCACGCCGCGTGCTTTGGACTAAAGAAGCTTACAAAGTCACACAATGACATCGTCACGCTTGGCTGATATTAGGGTAGATTGTTGAGAAGGGAGATCGTTCTTGATGTAATATCTGACCAAATATTTCATTATTTCCTTACAGCTAAGGTGTACAGCAGGGGGGAACTTTGTGCGTTTCTTTTTTGTTCAGTATTCATATGTGCAGGAGGCAGGGTATGTTGGTGTACATAGGTGTCCCGAAAGTGTTAGTGCCATCTGCTTCATCCTTGACACTGGTCGTCTAAATCATTGTCAAATTCAAGTCTTGTCGTGTCCTCAAAGACCCAGGGTGTTGAAAACGATAAATCACACTATTGAGCCGAATAAATATGTCACAAAGAAGAAATATCATATTACACAATGACATCACGATCGAGATAATAAAACAAGACAATAGTCCCCTACATATGCATGTAGTTTACTTTTACCCGTTATGTTACAGTTAGGGGATCAAACAACGTTACGCGGTGTGTGCACGATGTGCACGCGGTGTGCGCACGGTGTGTGCACGATGTGCACGCGGTGTGCGCACGGTGTGTGCACGATGTGCTAACGGTTAACATTTGGACTCTTATTGTATGCGCACATTTGTCCGGACGATGGCCGAACGCTGTATGATAACAATCGTGGTTGATTTAAATTGATAAATGGCTAAACAATATTTACGGTTTCGCGTTTAAACATATACAATTGATTTTTAGTCACCCCTGGTGGAACCCCAGTGGGGACTATAAATTTTGGTTTCAGTCCCAGATGTTTACCTTGTCTTGGGCTGTTAAGTGTCTTGCTTCTGTCGGAATATACCAGGCGCTAATTACAAGCTCTTTGATAACTCATATATCGATTTCCTTTTAAACAGGAATAGCATAAAACCTAAAGGCGTTACAGATTTCCCACGGGAATTGAATATAACCTAGATGTTCCAAGTATGAATCATGCACCTTTGAGGTTCCCGAAGGGGTAAACTGTCGTATTATAAATTGCTATTGACTGATTTAGATATTCTATGTCTGACCAACGACTACCGTTATTTTTTTCGTATATTGCGCACTTTGTTAAGGGGAAAATGAAGTGTAAAGAAAGGGGTGTATACGATACTCAAGAGCAATCCAAAACCAGTCCTTGGTCGCGACCATTTCTCGCAAATTTTCGAGGATTTTCGGAAATGTTTTGAAATGTGCTCGCAGCAATAAAACTGCTAAATTTCGTTGAATAATCCCTGATTGCATTGCCAATTTAACAATTACGAAAAGTTGCAAGTTTAAGTCATACAATATTATAGAATCGGATAAATAAACCACGTATTGGTAAACATAACGAAGAATTGCATCGCATTTATCACTCTATGGTTAAAATGAAATGTCGTTCTTGGGTAAAATCATGCTGAACTCTTCAATCGTGACCGTAGGAATGTGTCAAAACGACATGGGTAAAGTGGCGAAGTTAGCAAGTTTGTGTACCGCAAAGAGTCAACGTCGCGTGATACTATTAACCGGCAGGAATTTACAAGGTGACATCCAAACGAATTGAACCGATAATAATAAAAGTTTTGAGTTTGAAAATTAAATATCAACGGGTTCAAAACAGCCGAAAACATTCTGATCTTTTCTTTTCGAAGGAGAATTGCTGAAATCACAATTGTTTGGTGTTCTTAATGTCTCGCGAATTCGTCTGTTGGCGGTCCTCGTCGGATTGACTGCTTTTCAGCGTACACATTCTGCCGATATTGATGACCGATTCAGTCGAATTTGCAGACGATCAAAAAAACTACTTGAAAAAGTGTATTTCATGACAAAAAAGATAGAAGATTTATCCGTATATAAGACTGAATCTTTTCTGAAACTTATTGTTGAGAAAACAACATCATTATATTCCAATTAACGTTACCTGTTCTGCCAATGCCAGGTGACCGTGTGAGCGCGCAGATCTCCCCGTATTCGAGGTGTCAGTCAACGATAACGTTGTATTTGCGATATGCTTTCTTATTAATTCCATGTGTTGACATGGCTACCTGAACAGTATGTATGTATTTACACCTGGTAATTGTTTACCATTTTGATTGACAGGTGAAAATATATCCGTTGTAGCTTGGTCAATGATTTATCGGATTCTGACATATTTCTACTGTACATGTAAGTATGTTCTATATTCTAGCTACATGCAAAAGCTGATCTCTCTATTTTTATTTACTTAAATTTAGAATTGGTGTTTCTTATACGACCCAAATCGACACATAAATTATAACACATATGTACACGGTCCCATATACAGGTACATATAGGCACTTTGTACATGTACCTTGACCGTAGTTTTCTCCATCTAGGGCACTTACGTAACCCGTCGAAGTGTGCAAATCCAGGTGAAGGGGAGCTATAGACCAAAACGAATGCAAATTAGAACTGCTTAAAGTCCAGTTATTTTTTCATAACGGTCATACGGAATCACATATCATCAGCTATCTTTGTCCAGCACAGGCCAGGTAAAATCGGATCAATCATCAAAGTGTTTTTTACCTGTTCTGTTACCTGGAAGCCAAACCTATTTGTTACAGTCGTATGGTCACTGTAATACTATGTATTACGCATTGTAAAATTGAACATAATCTTAATTAATATGATGAAAAATGTATATAAAGTGTTTCTTATTCCATACGAGCCTCCCGGATTTTTTTCATTCCGTAAAATTGATCAACCAATTGTACCAAATCGCACATTTCTTGCGGAAAGAAGCGCACAACGTTTAATCGCACAGTAGTGCGCACCATATGTGGATGATGTGCGTACGCTAATTTTGGTGCGTTGTGCGGTCAAACAACTGTAAATCATAATTGTGAATTTCCAAAAGACATGCAGCTTTAAAGATTACATGAGAAACACCTTTCATGAAATACTGAAAAGCAATTACCAAATAAACAGGCATAATAAAGCCAGCTGGCTGGAATAATTAACTTGATAAAAAGAATGCTATAATTATCGTTGCACATGTGCATGTGTGGTAATTATGCTTCATTTGTACATTAACAGTGAAATATAATCCCTGTACCATTATTACATTATGTCTATTATATTATTATCTTATCAAGTGACTTGTTAATAGGAAGGGTAAACATACACCTGTAGGTGATTATAGTATTGGGTATTAGTCAACAGATGAACGCACAACGTTACACAATGGTGGCACCATAAACGAACGATACAAATCTGGACGATTATTTGCTTGCGCCCATTTGTGCAATCGTGTTTGGTGAAAATTGAGGAATGGCTAAACATTATCAACGGTTTCGTGTTTTAACATATAAAGCTGATGGTTAATTATGTTTCTGTATTCTAGCTAAAACTGTAATTAATTACCTTCGCTGTTATTAGGACGTTCAACAAAATAAACCAAAATCATCTTGCTATCTATATTTTCTTAAATTTATAAATGCTTTTTTTAGGATTTTGTTTAGAAGAACAAAATTGACACATGAAAACTTTACACATTACACATTATATGGACACAATCCCATATACAGGTTAACATAGCCACTTTGTACATGTTCCTAGACTGCAATTGTCGTTTTTTCTTTCCTCATCCAGGGCCACCCCTGCCTGGCGGGGATCGAGATCGGGAAACCCCTGCAGAATTTGGGATTTGCTTTAGTGCCCTCTATTGGGGACACAAAAGTAACCAAAATAAATCTGCTGCACCATATGGAGAAATGATGGTCACTTTGCTAATTTGGACAATCCACCATCTTGGATAAAATGGCGGCCATTTGGCCCATTGGAATAGTACTAAGGGCTTTAAGTTTTTGCGTTTATCGGATGGAGAGTAATCCGGATAATATTTTTCGGGATGTCAAATTTTCCTACACACCGCTTAAATATGGATTAAAAGTTAATTAGAGCGTTTCATTAAAATCTCCAGGTTCCTTGAGTAGATGAACTTTTGAAGCGAGGGTGCCTATATATTCTATGAAATCGAACACTGGAAAACGACAAATAGCCAGTTTCTGCACTTTCGATCGAATTTATCGATGCTGTCTCCGTAACCTAGATAAGTTGCCGATACCTTCCGGTTAAGAAAACACAGTTTATGAGTTGTTTTAAGAGTATTTGCAATATCCGAGGTTCCTGGAGCATTTTAAAGTGGATGTTTTTAAATTTGACATAAAATCTAAGGGGTTCCATAGGGGATTATGTAAAAACATGGTATTCTAATGTGAAAGGAGTCTCCATGTTTTTTTTGTGACACTCTCTCGAATTAAAAGAGGCACCAAAAGGATTCATTTAAAAATAATGATCAAAGCTATTTATCGATAGGACGTTAAACAATAATAAACCAAACCAAATCATATTTGAAAATATTTACTTATTCAATCCTTTTAGATAAACTGAATTCGATTACTTTGGACAGAATTACAAGAATGCTGTTGTACACGAATGGCCACATAATTCGAAAAAATACTTTTTGGATATTGGTTTCCTAGAACATGCCGTGACCTTGAAGTTTGTCCCTTTTTCAGACAACGTTGTTAAATAAATGTGTCGACAATATTTTATACTAAGTTGGTATCACATATTAACGTACGTGCTCGATCACCTCATGAACTTTATACGTCAAAAAAGGAGCAAAAACGGGTTTTCAGGAGGAAAACTTAAAGCATGATACATGTACTAGGAAGGTAATCGATGTTGTTTTTATATTTTTTAATTGATTAGTCAATCTGTCTGCCTTATTGTTGAGTGGAATATGTAAATTTATCAGAATAGTTCAATCTTACTATATTTTGTAAAATTCAACATTTGAGACATATACATTTGATCCTTCTCTCCGGGACAGTCTGTTCACGTATTGCACCCCCTCATCTATTACATATAAATATACATAGGTCCTCGGTATGAATAAGTAACATCCGTCAGCCCGCGATTATTCTGTCCTTATTGTTTTAGAATCTTTGTATCACGTATACTAACTGTACTACAGCAATGTATTGAGAAAAGAAAGTTTAAACTTAAATTCCAACAAGTGAATCCATAGCCCAGACGGTTCCCATCGTTGCAGGAGTAGTTAAAATAAAAGGTTGAAAAAAAAATTAAACGATGTGGTATCTTAAAAAAGATGCATACTTAGAATAAAACAAAACCAACTATGACGTTAATGCAAAACCAACCGTGCAGTTAATAGTTGATTCACATTACCTCTTCGGGGGCCCCTTGAACTTTCGCAATTTTCGGATTTTAAAACACTAATTTCTTGTTTACCATGTAGCTTAATGTTTCACAACTAACACCTTAAATGTCTTCTCACATATAAATAAAATAAGATTTGTAAATAGTGTGGACGTAACAAGTACAAAATGCACATTGTTTATGCTCCTTCAATAGTAGTATAGAATGTCCGAGAATGACAGCTGTCTGGCTATATATTCTATATTTTTACTATATTAAGAAGTTATGTAATTCCCGATCACATTATCTTTGATAAACTCGTTAAATATGATCAGTTGGTCAGTTTTATTCTACAGAGTTTTTTTATTAATATTCATGGAAATATTGGCCCTCCTTTCTCCATATGCCAATTGCACTATTTGGGATATTTATTTTTCCTCCTACTTGTAACTCCTTTTTTTTCTAGCGCCTTGTTTTGCAACACCTCACTTTTGGCTTCAATATTGAACGTTCTTCCAATTGAGGAAGGCAATGGGTTTTGTCCTCAGGTTGGAACATACCAAACTCCTTAAAAATGGTAGTTGTTATTCCTTACTTAACTAAACGTTCTATATAATGTGACCGCTGTGCTTGGTGCCCAAAACACACACGCATACACTACACGCATGCATCTTGCACACAGGGGAGGCCTTCCTTAGACGATCTTCGCTGTTGATAGGTCGTTAAATCTTAATCAAACGAGACCAAATCATTACCCATTAACTACAAGTATGTGCTTAATAAACTGCAAGTATGCTTAAGAACTATTTAAACTATACATGGCGATATGTGGCAATAATTGGTTTGGTTTCGTATTGTTTAACGTCCTATCAATAGCTTTGGTAATTAAGGACGGTCCCCCTGTGCGCAAGATACATGCATGTAGCGTGTGCTTATGTGCGATATATCCGCGTGTGTCTCCTTGTGATAGCGTTGAACTGATGCCGAATTTATAGTGCTACCTCACTGAAACATACTGCCGAAGTCACCTAGCAGGACACCCCAGTTGTTGAGAAAGAAGGGAAAAGACAAGATCCCAAATGTAGTCGCCTCTTATGATCATGCAATGGTGTAGCAGGTACAATGATTACGCCCTACCTTCAGGGAAACGTTGAAGTAGAGAGAAATATAAAGAGCATAAATAATGTGTCCCAAAATAGAGGGCACACAATTGAATCCTCAATTCTGCAGGGAGTTCTCACATCATTTGGTAATAGCAGGTGTATTCTTTCTCGATCACCCACCTGTGTATTATAGTGACAGCGTCAACATTTCTTCTTGTGATAAATATGGCAGATATATAAACTATGATATTGAAAGTCTTACATTACCGCGATTCAATGTAATATCAAAGTCTACACCTTCCTGTACCCGGATTTTTTATGGTTGACATTTTGTCAACAAATGCTCCATTTAAAACACGTACATGTAACCAGTTATTTGAGGTCAAATCAACATAGATTATGATTCATTTTCTTTTCATTGTAATTCGAAACGGAACATAAAAATTAAAGCAATCAAATGTTACCAACGGACTGCAAATTATAAGACGACAATTCTGCAAATTAAATCATGCATGTGTATCATTTTACGTTACAGCAAACAACAAGCAATTAGACCAATACCCTCACGATGCAGGCCCTCTTTGTTCAACTTGCAATCGCCCTCCCCTGTCAATGCCACGTAACTAGACAAATACATAGATTTAAAATGTAACAACCAAATTGGTTTAAAATCTAAAGCGTGAATGTTTGCCTCTCTTCTGTGACCTGTGCGTTTATATAGATGGAACATGTTCTATCAATAGTAAAATGTTACCAAAGGACTGCAAATTATAAGACGAAAATTCTGCAAATTAAATTATGCACGTAAATAATTTGACGGTAAGCAAATAGCAAGCGATTTCACGAATCCCCTAACGCTGCAGACCCTCTTTGTTCAATCTATAATCGCCCTTCTCTTTCAATGCCATTCAATTAGACCAAAAATACAGATTTGAAATGTTAAAACATTTGTTATCAAAACTTTTTAACCAGGGCCTAATGGATGCACAGGAAATGAAACCTAAAAAGTGGGAGCCTTGGTGAAATCGTTTCGGCCTGTCGACATTATATATAGGGGCATTAAAACTGTACAAAAATCATTATAACAGCAAATACATTACACTAAATAACGGTCGAAAGCAAATGAACTGGTTCTAAAATGTATCATATCTTATTGGTAAGATAAATTGAGTGTAAATAAGTATGTATTAATTGCACGGTCATGGTATCAAAAGCACTTGTTATTGACGGAACAATGTAGCATCAGTCACACATTTGTTTGAAATCAGCGCACTCAATCATAAAATGTTAAACTGTAAATTGTTTATCGAATGCATGACAATAAGGGTAGTTTTCCCTATCCGTACGTAAAATGAAACTGACATAGATCTAGCTTCAACGCATTCGCGAGAAGACTACTTTGTCTCTGTGGTCTGCTCTACTTGTTAAGCATTAACCTAATGAACAGGCTGTTTCTTTCGTCAGACCATTTTTTTGCCGATTCGTTTAAATATACAGTTGTGGGATCGCACAACGTTACACGATGTGCGGTGTGCGCACGATGTGTGCACAGAGTGTGAACCATGTGTGCACGAAGTGCGAACGATAAAAAAGATGGACGATCATTGCTTGCGCACATTTGTGCGGACGATCGACGAACGTTGTGCGATAACAATCGTGGTTGGAGTAAATTGAGGAATGGCTTAATAATATATACGGTTTGTTGTTTAAACATATACACTTGATTGTTTAGTATGTTTCTATATTTTAACTACATCTATAAGCTTATCTTTCTGTCTGTACTTTCTTAAATTTAGAAATGGTGTTCACAGTGTTTTTTAAACGACCTTAATCGACACATGTGAAATTACAACACATTCTTGGCAACACAGGTAAACATAGCCACTTTGTACCTGGACCGTAGTTTCCCCCGCCTGGGGCACTTACGTAACTCGCCAAGGTGTGAAAATCAGGCGAAGGGGAGCTATAGATCAGAACGAATGCAACTAGTAAATACGTCCAGTTGTGTTTTTATAACGGTCATACGGTATCACATATCAGCTCTATTTGTCAGGCACAGGCCAGGTAAAACTCTGGTCACTCATCAAATTAAAATTTACCTGTTCTGTTACCTACATGTAGCTAGGAGCCAAATCCATTTTTGACAGTCTAACAGTCACTTTATACTGTGGTACACGCATTGTAAAATTGTATGTAATCTTAATTATTGTGATGAAAAAATACAGTAATATATACAGTGTACATTATTGCATACGAGCCTTCCGGTTTGTTTTCATTCCGTAATATTGATCAACTAATTGTACCGAATCGCACAGTTGTGCGGAGAAGCGCACAACGGGGCAAACGATTGTTTAAACGCCCAGTTGTGCGCACCATGTGTGAACGATGTGCGGACGGTGTGTGAACGATGTATGCACGGTGTTTTTGGTGCGTTGTGCGTTCACACAACTGTAATATGCTACGGAAGGTTTAACACCTTTCGGTTGTAGTTTAAAACCTATCTCCTTTTTCATTACCACTTTTGCCGACATGACAAAGTATCAAAATAAATATCAGAAGGCAAACACTGCTTAGAAGTATGGATGGCAGTGTTTTCCATTTGAGTGTTGTTAAAGTTCCGAAATTTTGATGCTTTGTAATATTTACAAAGCGTCAAAGGTCTTTGTCGTATTAACTATAACGGATATACCAACCTTGAAATTCAGAGTCTTTACTTACCGCTATGCAAGGTAAGATCAAAATCTACACCTACCTTAACCAGGATTCTAACGGTTGACTTGTGGTCAACTAATGATGAATTGAAATCACATAACCAGTTATTTGAGGCCAAGTCAATATAGATTATGGATCATTTTCTTGTCATAGTAATTCGAAACAGAACAAAATATCAAAGTAATTTCTCTTTAAAATTAAATTGACAAGTGTTAACAATAGACTGCTGATTTTGAGACGATAATTCTGCGTGCAAATTCAATCATACATGTAAATACTTTTATTAAATTACAAGTGATGTAACTATATCACCCTAATGCAGCAGACCCTATTTGTTCAACCTTTAATCGCCCTTCCCTTTAATGCCATTCAACTAGACGAAGACAGATTTGACTAAACTACTAAATACCACATGACTGTATTATTCTCTCTTCTGTGACTTGTGAGTTATTATTTATATTGATAAATGTTTTATTTGACCAGAATGGACGTTTTTCCTACCAGGGCTTAATACATGAAATAGAAACTTTAAAACGATCAATTATAATCAAAATTATGGCTTCTAAATGTAACCTTCACTCTAAGAATATTGTGGACAAATTTTGCGAAACATGTAACCAGCTATTTTGCCAGGACAGTGTCAGTCACGTGAAACACAAAACGATATCACTAAAGGAAGTTCAATCTGAATTGTCTGCAATGTCTTTAAAATTATCAATCATCAACACTAACCTTTGTTCATTGGAAAGGACAGTGATCGAAGGTATTTCGTTCGGAAAGAAAGATGTTGAAGACGGCGGCGAAGCGTATCGATACTACGTCAAAATGAGATTGAAATATCCAAACAAATCGCAAAAATAGAGTCGGAAAAAGGTCCTGTTGATGTCCGATAACAGAAGGCAAGGTGGCTGTTAAACAAATCGAAGTACGCAAAATCGCAGCGTTTAGTATTTGTTCAACCTCATTGCGTCAAGGAAATCATATCAAGGCAATTGGTAATCTTGTCTAGGTAGATGAAGATCATGAAATCTTGGATCATAGCTTTTTCGTGACTTCAAGACGAACGTTTATCAAGTCAATTCGTACTGTTGATACAGAACAGGCATGGATATTACACGACCAGGATGATGCAATAAACCTGTCTGATTACAAAGGCCAAATTGCTGACACAAAGAGATTTGGTGGAGACGTTTTGTACACAGTGGTAAATGGGCATGAATTGATGAAATTAACGGCAGCCGGCAAAAACGTATCCTTGCACGCGTTTGATAAATATTATATGACACGAGGTATTTGTCCAAGGGGCGAATATATCATGGTGTGTCTCTGCTCAACAGATTATCGCTATGCTTTCAGAGTGGCGAATATGTCGATCAGAGAAGATGCAGCATTTTAACTTAAATTTGCTTCAACCGACTTTTACCAGGGAGTCCCTGAATTCAAATATCATCTCTATTGCCTTCCCCCTGGGAAATGTCATAACAGAATTAAAGGCACTGTGTGCCACAATGTGGATGATACACGTCGGGTAAATTGATTCTTTGATGTAATGAATATGATCATGCGGTAGCATAATGTTCAACTGACTAGTATCAGCCTAGTGGCGGGTCAGTTTGTATACATGAAGCAAATATTAAGAAAGCTTTCAATGGATTTGTTATGGTATATACCTGAGTTGTACAGAAATTGCTGTATCGAGAACAAGACGTTCTGATTTAAAAAAGAATGTTTACATGTATTACTAAATCTGAGTTTACCTGTCGCAATTTTCTTACCGAATTATATGTCTCAGTTCATAAAAGGTAATAGAATGTAACACTAAAACTAAAATTGTGTTATCGAAGCCTCAATCACGTTTGATTATATGAGAATATATGTGTGTCGGGGTTTTATGAAACTACTATGCAGCGAAAAACATATTTGAATACAACTGCGTCAAATGAAATTGCATTGATGACGTGACGGGCGTGATAACCTCCCACGTTCGAGTTTCCCTTTTTCATAATCTGTTTAGAAAATTGAGCCCGATACTTAACACCTGAACTTCGAGTGACTAAAGAAGTTCAACCTTATGTATGTGTTTGTGCAATGGGTAGAGCAGACCGCAGATAGGAGGTTGTCTTCTCGTAACTACGCATGGGATATACCTACATCACACATAGTTACATTTTGACGTAATGAAGACCAACCTTATTGGCATGCATGTGATCAATAATTAACAGTTAAATATTTAATGATTGAATGCACTGATCTCAAACGAATACCTGACAGATTATATAGTGTACCCACTATGAAACGGTTATTTGATATAGTTATGCAATTTATTATAATTTACATCAATTAATCTTTATAATATGAGTTGATAAGGTTTACAACCAATTCCTTTGCTATTGATATATTTTGACATCTTGTACACGTTATAACCTTTTTGTTTCTGGTTTTTATGTATTCTTTTTTTTTGGAATGTCAATTTTTTACATCGTTGTTTGACCCTAAATGACTCAAATTGTCGGTTTGTCATAAAACAATATAAAAAAACGCATATAATCGTAATCTCTTCACTAGGTTGTAATTGTAATATTTCGATATAATGAAATTATATTGCCTTTGTAACGGTGATACACTATTCTTTGTTTCCCTTGATAAATCATGTTAATCTCGTTACACATATAAAGGCATGTCCTTAAATGATCTAAGCTGTTGATTAGACGTTTAAGCCTATATAACAGAGACAATCTAAAATGTATTGCTTGAAAAAAAGAATCGCGTTCTCTTCCACAAGGGCAATGAATGCATTTTGTGACATACATTGTAGATACCAAACGCATCTTTATTTATTGACATATTACCTACAGTTTTTGGATCGCACGGTGCGTGCACGAAATTAAACAATATACAACCAAACCAAGTGTGCACGATGTGAGAACGATCAAAATATGGACTATGCAAATGCTTGACAAATGTTGTGCGATATACAGGTAAACATACCAACATTGTACATGTTCCTGGACCGTAGTTTTCCACATACGGGGCATTCATGTAACTCGTCGAGGTATGAAAATCCATGTGAAGGGTAGCTTTAGACCAGAACGAATGCAATTACCAAATATTTAACGTCCAGTTGAGTTTCAATAACGTTCATACGGTATCACCTAACAGCTTTCTTTGTCAGGCACAGGCCATGTAAAACTCGGGTCACTCGTCGTAATGTTGTTTACCTGTTCTGTAACCTGCGGGTCAGGCCTCATTCCTGACAGTCTAACAACCACTGTAATATTGTGTTAAACGTATTGTAAAATCGAACACAATCTTACTTAATTTGATCGGCAATTAATACAGTATATTTAGTGTACCTTATCCATACGAGCCTTTCGGATTGGTTTCATTCCATAATATCGATTCACCTGTTCTGTTATCCGAGAGTTGCCTTCTACTTTGAGACACAAAAGCGACCAAAGTATAAAGGTTGTTTTAAGTGTTAAAAATCAAGGGGAAAGAACCTTTATTTGGTTTGGTTGTATTCTGTTAAAACGTCCTATTAACAGCTTAGGTTATTTATATTACCTATTTTCAAGGTCGCATTACTTATCATTATGTCCCCATTACTCCACCCTTATTTCTGTCCCCTGGCAGAGACATACCAGAGTCTGTAAAAATGGAAGTTTCTACTCCTGCTTAACGCTCACCCATTTAGGAGTCGGACGACTGGTTCACCCATTGTCAGTATAATGTGACCGGGTGGGGTGTCCTGCTGGATGTCTTCGGCAGTATCTTTCAGTGAGGTAGCACTATAAAGTCGACATCAGTTCCTCACTATCACAAGGTGACAAACATGAACATATCGTAGCTCCCAAAACACATGCATACACTACACACACGCATCTTGCACACAGGGGAGGCCGTCCTTAAATTACCATAGCTGTTGAAAGGACGTTAAACAATACTAAACCAACCCTTATTTGAATTGTTTTTACATCTCCCACGACGGAGGATCTGAGCGACTAATTATTGTTCGATTTCGATATCATTTAGAGTTTTCCCTTTCGTTTTCCTTGATTATTCATGTTTCACTATGACCAACGCCTTATGAAATATGATTAATCTCTGGAAAATAAAAACACAAATCGTGCTATCTTCTACAAAGACATATTAAGCAGTTGTTCGACTGAATATATACAATGCCTGCACGTTACTCTTGACATTATATATATTTAAATGTTGGCACACCGTCGTCCCACAACACATAATGTGACATACATGTGTATAATTACCGATCACGGTGTTTTGCAGATATAGATGTTTCGTAAAACTTACCATAATTATAAAGGTGGCGATTGGATATTTGTTGACTAGTCTATTTCAAACTATTCATATTTAGTAAACTATTGCATTTTTTAATGACTTCTTTTATTATTAAAGGTATACGTGTATCTAGATTTGAGGTTCCCATTTAAGTCCGTTGTGTACGTAAACACACACGATGACAGACGATACCACTGTCTCTGAGGTGTGAATACCTCATTGAATTTTTCGAATAAATCCTAAAGAGTTTGTTTGCTTTTGGCGCAACAAGTATCACTACATACATGTTTAAACTTGTCAGTTACGTAGCTGTCACGAATATAATTAAATAAACAATAACCTTATAAACATTGACGTTCACAGGTAAGTAAATCTAAACATGTTGTATCCCCTGACCTAAAAGGACGTTTCATAGTTCGTGTGTTTTGGGCGTTGGAACAAACATGGCAGCAAAATGTACTTCTCATAAAACTAAGGTGGCAGCAATGTTTTGTGAATCCTGCAAGGAAAAAATATGTCAGGGATGTAGTATTCATGAACAGCATACACAGATACCACTGATGGACATTCGTGAAGCGTTTGCCAATTTATGTTCTGAACACCAGTTTATTAATAATAACATCAAATCATTGGAAAGAAAGGCAAAGGAAAGCGTGACTTCTTGTATTAAAACAGTCCAAGATGCCGGTGACGAAATGGTAAAAACGCTTGCAAATGTTCGTATGAATGAGGTAGAAATAACGAAAAAAATTCAAAAAATCGAAAACGGAAGTGATCCGATCGAAGAAAAATACCTGCAGGCAAAGAAGCTGAGAAAAACTGAAAGTAAATATTCACAATCTCAGCGTCTTGTGTTTATTCAGTCACAGAATGACTTGGGTATCATACATGTACCTAAAATGATTGGCCGAGTTGAATGGGTAGCTGAAGATCAAGAACTTGTGGAACTTTGTTCGTTCAGGACTTCGAAAAGCAGTTTCATCAAGTCGATCTGTCCTGTTAACTCGTCGAAGGCATGGGTACTGCATTACACGGACAAAGCAATATATCTCGTGGATTGCAACGGTCAAATTCTTGAAGAACGGAATTTGGGGGAGCGCATTGAAGACTTCTGCCTGACAACTAGTGGTGAAGTATTATTCACATCCTGGAATGGTTTCGAGTTAAAAAAGCATACAAAGGACAACAGAGTGATTTCTTTGTTCACATTTGAAGAATGTTATACCACAAGAGGTCTTTGCTTCAAAGGTGAAGATGTCATGGTGTGCCTCTGCTCGTCAAACCCTCAGAAACCAACTATGTTGGCAAAGATGTCTATCGCAGACGAAACAGCTACAAAACTTGATTACTCTGCAAAACATGGCTTTATGGAACCTGGTCGGGTGAACTGTACTATCGGTGATACCATCGCTGTCATCGACTGGTGCGATACTGGACGATTCCTGAAGGGCGTCGACGGATATGGAAAATGTCTGTGGACTTGGAAGGGAGAAATGAAAACAGGGCCGGAAATGTCTCCATTCAAACCCTATGACGTGTTGATCTGCAACATTAACGGCGAGAAAAGATTTCTCGTCACGCTCAAAGGTCCCGATTGGAACAAAATTTGTTCTTTAGATATAAATGGAGGAGCGGCAAAGTGCATCTACACAGGAGAAACAGATTCTTGTGATGGCGCCATAGCAGCAGATCAGGAAGGCAACATCTGGATAGGTGATCAAAAAGGTAGAGTTCACATCATGAAGGCTGTAAAAAGTAAGGGATAAAGTGAGAGAAGGATTCCTTCATCAATCCATCGATGACAGTCCATTCATGAATTATTGTTCAAATAATGATTCTGCTAAAAAAAAACACCTAGGATTCCGTTTAACTACATTTCTAATTAATACTGGTTGTTTCTGGAGAGTTTAAGCGTTTTTCTAAACACATTTCTATTTGGAAAGTTTTAAAATCATGGAAGTGTGCACGGTGTTCAGGCAACATGTGCATACTAAAACAAACTATACAATTATGGTTTGTGCACAACTTTGCCATAGGTCGTTTTGTTAAATAATCCGGCACAGAAACTAGTGCTGTTCAACGATGACATTAGCCAGGTGGCATATGCCTAGTAGTTAGCGCCTTATAAGGCAGCCCCTGCAAATTCGTCAAAATTGTATTGATTAATGTACAACTGTATTGATTGTAAAAATTGTATATCTATGTACTGTAAAGCGATGTAGAGTGTCTTTTCTAGCTAGATATGGCGCTATATAAAACATCACATGTTATTACTATTAGTATGATGAGATAGTTATCACTGTAAGAAAAAAATGATAACTGAGTTTCCAGCTAAAATAAAATAATATTTTTTTTTTGAACAAATCTATAGAGAGTATTGCTGCTACAGTCGTTTAACTTTTCAGACGTCAATATCTCGATATCGGGCTGATCCGATTTTTATGCGGTTTGTGACCATTTTTGATTTTGGATTATATAAAGTTATTATATATTCATTTCTATTGTCTTTCAGGGTACAGTTTAAAGTAACATCTAAAAAAATTGAATGTAACTAGTCATGTATAAATGGACAAAAACTGTATTGACCCTTTTCCTCTACAAATTTCGAACCAATACAACTTTGTAAAATGTATGGCAACGTGCATTTTTATAAAATGTTTCTTTTGAAAAGAACTTAACACAATTATTGCACGTTAGTGGCAGTGGATTTGGTATAAATTAACCTTAACCTTTAACCTTAAATGAGTGTCATTATACGACAATTTTTGATCTACTAAATATAAAGATCTCGAATGATTTTAATCGCTTGTGTCATAAATATATACTAACTTTTCGCATTAATTTGATCTTCACGATAAAAGAGTATTTTCTTATAGATTATTTTTTTATTTTTTTGAACTTATTGTCTTAACTCCATATCTTCCTCCTTTTATCATAAATATGACCTTTAAGTTCATAAACTCTACGAGATCTGTGTATTAACACTTTTTTTTATTAAATCAAATTTAACTGTTTTATGGGGTTCTAGGTAAACTTGCTCTTTATATCTGTGATCGTAACTTATTTTACTTGATTTGTTATTGGTTAAGGATTCATTTTTAAATAAAAATGTTACAAGACGTGACTTCTGTTTTATTCTTTGAAAATCTGCAAATGCATTGATCTGCTGGTAGGTTCTCTCCTACTCTGTCGTCCTGTCGGTGGGGTTGTGGACTCATTGTAAATAAGATAATGTTATGCAGTGAATCATTGGTGTCTTCGCTGTCAGTTTAAATAAGTGATGTAGCTAATCTTCTAGCGGTAGGGCCTAGAGTTTTAATGGGTTTGTACAATATTTACATTTATGATAGATAAGCATCTGCGAGTGTTATCAAATTGTCCACTCTGTTCATAAGTAAAATAGTTGAATTGTTTGCTATATTCAATGCAACACTTATCTATACTTGATTATATTCATATATATGTTATATTTAGACATTTGTGGATGCAATAAAAATCTCCGTCCTGTACCAAATAATATTATAAGAGTAGTTTGTTTATTCTTCGTAACACTTTCATGTATCTAAACTTGACGGATCATCGGGTCAAAATCAACCGAAACTGGGCTGAACTTCTACATACTTTATAACGATACAGTACAGTCGTATAATATAAAGGGAATCTCGTACATCCTTTGCTTTTGACGACCTTAAAACAAACATCATGCTAATGTGACAATAATTTTATGTGAAAATTGCAAAAGCAAACACCCTTGGAGTGTAGCAACCATAAAAACACCAACACATACCTTTAGCTAATCTATATTCTGATCACCAGTTTATCAATGATATAAAATCAATGGAAGCAAAGACGAAATAATGTCGGGCTGTTGCTATTCAAAATAAGGAACAAAATGGCGGTGCAGACATGATAAAGCAGCTTGCAGATGCTCCAACGATTGACACAGAAACAAAACATTATTACAAGTAAACAAAACATTATTACAAGTAAACAAAACAGGAAGTAATATGATCGAAGTAAAAAAACTGAGGAAAGAATCTGCAAACATCTACATTATCATTGTAAAAGTAAATATGCACAATTTGAATGTCTCGATTGTATTCAGTCACAATAGAACTCGGTACCATATATTAAAGTGATCGACCGAGTTGAAAGCGAAGCGGAAGATCAAAACCCTGTGGTACTTCGTTCGTTCAGGACTTCGAAAATCATTTTTAGAATACTTTGTTCAGCAAAATTCAGACCAATTTCGATAAACATTTTAAAAGAATCATCGACGTGTTCAAATAGATAATTATTCAATAATTATCCGAGGGACCATGATGAACGTACCCTACCGCGGCGTCCTAGGTCCGCCCGTCCATCCGTCAACTTTTTCTCAAAGCGCTACAAGTCATGAACAGTTATATGGATTTTGACTGGATTAGGCCTTTATCATTCTGTGGCAAAGGAGGCTTAATTTTGTATAAACGGAGGGTGTGGCCCCACTGATTGCGGAGGACGGGCACACAGGGTGTGACCTCTCTTGGTCCCAATAGGGGAATTTGAGGTTAATTCTGTAAAATCCTTCTCCCTCTGTACCAGTGAAGTGATTTAATCCAAATTTAGCCTAAAGCATCCTAAGGTAAGGGGACTCAGTGTTGTATTAGCAGTGTATGGTCCTTCTGGATGGAGAGAAGCGGGGTATAATAGTGGAATTTGAGGTAAAAATCATAAGAGGAATTTTATCCAAATTTGTATAGCATCCATGCGCAAAGGGGACAAAAGTTGTTTAAATGAAGAGTTTGGCCCCTCTTTTTGCAAAGGGGTGGGACCTTACATGAAAATTTGCGGTTTATATCAGTAAAATCCTCGTCCCTCTGTTCTTTTGAAGTGATTTTATCCTAATTTGGCCGGGAGGACCCTTTGATTAAGGGGACTCAATTTTGTATAAACAGTAGATTCGGCCCCTGTTGGTGCAGACGGGTGGGGCTCAATAGAGGAAGTTGAGGTTTAAACCTTTAAAGACCTTCTTCTGTACCATTGACGTGCAAAGCATCCTTAGGCAAAAGGGAACCAATTTAGTATAAACACAGGGTGTTGGGCCATCTGGGTTCAAAGGAATGGGTCTATGTAAGGAAAATTGAGGCAAATTCTTAAAACTCATTTGCTCTTGAACCATTTGACAGATTTAACCAAATTTGTTTCAGGGCATCCTTAGGCAAGGGGGGCCCAATTAAGGCAAATCGTCAAAATCCATTCTCCTGCCCGACATAGGAAGGATTTTAATCAAATTTGACAAAGTGAAGTCATTTTTTGAAACAGAGGGGGTGGATAGGGGATGGGGCCCAATAGAGTAAGTTTACTTTAATTTTAAAATTCCTTATCCTTCAGTATGCTGAGAGTTACTTTAACCACATTTGGTACAGAGCATCAATTGACAAGGGTGACTCAATATGTTTTATCATAAAGTATGTACCCTCAATTTCGTATAAATGGAGGGTTGCTTTAAGGGACCATGGTGGCGGGGCCCAATAGGGAAAATTTACTTAATATTGGAAATCCGCCTAAATTCATGGAATCAGAATGACTGGACCTAATAAGGAACAGGTGTTGCCGAGAGACAGTCATTATTTGAAAATAGTCGTTTTTTAAAAAAAAAAGGTTCCATGGTTGCTGTTTTATCAAGGTGAGCCAAAGTCCTTAAAAATGGAGTACCCTGCAGGTAGAGCGTAAGAATTGTACCTGCTGTACCCATTGCATGATCGTAGGAGGCGACTAAATTTGGGATCTTATCGTTTCTCTTCTTCCTAAAAAACTTTCTTCTTCCTAATGTCTCCCTTGACTGTGCCTCACTTTTGGCCTTTAGTTGAGCGTTCGCCCCTGTGAGGAGGGCTTTATGTTCTGTCCCCTGGCCAAGACATACTAGAGCATGTGACATGGTAGTTTCTGCTTAACGCTCAGTAAATTAGGAGTGGGACGACTGGTTCGCCCGTTGTCAGTATAATGTGACTGGGTAGGGTGTCCTGCTGGATGTCTTTGGCAGTACGTTTCAGTGAGGTAGCACTATAAAGTCGGCATCAGTTCCGCGCTATCACAAGGAGACAAACACGAACATATCGCAGCCTCCCAAAACACACACGCATACACTACACGCATGCATCTTGCACACAGAGGAGGCCGTCCTTATGTGACCATGGCTGTTGATAGGACGTTAAACAATATTAGTATACCTCTACTTACTTTACACTATACAAAAGTTACCACATACACAAGCTATTTTCCCTCTAACTGCATGCCAGGGAAATAATTCGTCTGGAGGGGTGCGATAGTTTCGAAACTATTTCCCTCGGAAAATGCGGGAAATTGAGTGACGTCGTGGGCGGGGCCTCACCGAATATTGACCAATCAGCGCAATCGAATTACGTCGGCAATTTCCGGCCAGCGGAGCCGGTACTTTCTGGACCGACCTTCACCTCGCATTGTTGTTGACAGACGACAACCGAAATGGCGCCCCCCAGGTTTTCTGTGTTGGACGAGAGCGAGTTGTCGGACATATTGGAGGCAAAAGACAGTTGGAACACAAAAACAACCAGTACAGGCATCCGTTACATTGCTCTCTAGCTACCTCACTGAAAAGGGTTTGGATATCGCAGACATGGAAACGGGCACAGTGGAGAATTGTGATGCGACGCTGAGGCGTTTTTATGCTGAGCTTCGAAAGCAGGATGGGAAAAAATATGCCAAAAAATCTATGGTGACTATGCGGTTTGGTATACAGAAACATTTATAAAGACCAGGAACGAAGATGTGATCAACGAGAAGCGTTATGTGAAATCTAACTCTATGTTAAATGCGGTTTTGACACAGTTAAAAAAGGAGGGAGTTGGGGAAACAAAATCAAAAGAGCAAATCACCCCAGAAGATATGGGCAAATTGTACCAGGATGTTTTTGACACTGACAGTGCAGATGGGCTTCAAAATTTATTGTCTAATAATATTTAGAATATTGTAAGGGAGTGTTTGTATCGGTATAATAAAACAGTTGAAGTAAGGGTATTTCGGGATATAGCAAGTTTATAATCCCCCTCGTCCAAGACTATTTACCGAGGCGAAGCCGAGGGGAAATAGTCCTGGCCTCGGGGGATATACACTTTCTATATCCCTCATACCAATACTTTAACTGTTAACTAAACCAAACCAAACCTTTAAAATGGTAGTTGTCATTCTCTGCTTAACGTCTAGCATTTAAGGGAATGGGTGGCAACTCAGGGATATATCATTATAAAGTCGGCATCAAAGCTGCGCTATCACAAGGAGGCAAGTACACCAACGTACCATGTTTCCGGCACACATACACACATGCACGCTTACACAACACACATGGAGGCACGTCCTTGAATGACCGTAGTTGTAATTGAGACGTGAAACAAATGAACCCACCTTCTCTACCTAGTCACACATTACATTGTATTACAACATTAAGCACGTAGTTTTAAACACATTCTGTTACATGAGCAATGTACAGCACCACCTTACCAAAATGCAACCAAAGAAATTAGACATAAGGATTCAACATATAACTTTCAATATTCCTTCTGTCATAGTTCTTAAGGAGTATTTCAGGGGTTACCGTCTTTATACCTTTAGGATAGGTAATAACAGATTAAAACTCTCTTGGGGTGATACAAGTAGATCAGGTTGGGAAACATAACGCTAAATTTGACCGAGGTTAAAGCCAGATATTACGGCAGCTGGTATTGTTTTTTTTTGTTTTTTTTTTTTTACCTGAAACCAAGAAATATCTAATTTTCTTTCACATTTTTTTTT